>NW_026641787.1:0-127500 GCF_028554395.1 Pezoporus wallicus | reverse complement strand
GAGCCACTGGCGCGAGGCTACCATCTGCGGGCTTATGACTGATCGCCTCTAAGTATCCTGCTTAGATGCTTGTTGTGCTATTGCGTCATCGGTCGCTTGTGATTGACCCTGGAGATGACAGTCTCATTAAGAATGTGTGGGTGAAGGTCTTCCCGAATCTTCGTTAGCGATGTCAGGCATTCCTCAAAGGAGAAGGAAAACTCTTACCTTCAAACCCGGGCTGATGGAGCTCATCTAGCCTTGTATGGTCTTCCATCAGAGAAGGACACTCTTACAAAACCTACAACCTGAGGACTTTGCTGTCACCGTCCTAGCTAACTAGGCCATGGCAGTTAAACCTCAGGTGTTTAGGGTGGGGCCAGTACTGCGCAAGCTGCGCTTCACCTTAAAAATCCACTGTGGAGGCTGGAAGGGCTTACTCTCACTTGTCTGGACAGGTGAGGGTCAAAACGGTAGGTGACAAGGTGCATGGGTTGCTGCAGATCCAACCTTGCATGCGGGCAGACCAGCACATGGGCAGCTCGAAATTGCTCAGGAGATGACAGTCCTGGTCGGACACTCCCCGATTGCCGAAGCACCCTTTTTTTCAATTTGCATATCCCACTTGCCCTTGGTCGTCGTGCTTGTAGTAAGTGTGGTTAAAGCCCTTCCCAAATCTTCGCTTGCAAAGCCAAGCCATCAATCTCCAGTGATGTTATGGCCCCTCTTGTGGATCACTTTATCTGGGCATTTTCAGTCAAAGCAGAAAACAGCCAATAAATAACTGCTTTATACAGTTAACACACTCAGACACTAGCTAGGATTTAATGAAATGTTAAGCATTTTAGTCCATATTAGGCATTTTATGCTTCTCACTTGTGTAAAGGCACCCAAAGAGTCTTTGCTGGTGAGGCAGGCGTCAGCCTGTAGGGAAGAGTCAGCCTCCGTGGTTGCCATCTACCACCAGCTGGGTCAGGACTGATGCACTGACAGCTCAGTGATCCAAATGACTTGTGATTGGTCCTCAGCTAGACTCACTACCCCTACTAAACCTCTTATGGTTTTGTTTTTCATATCTGTTTCCGTGTTGGTGTTTTCCACTTGAATCCCTGGGCTACTGCTGGTGCCATCTCAACAGCCCTACCTCTGTCTATAATTATTCCCCCAAGACTTTCTCCCTGCTCATTCCCAGCAGTTTGAGTCAAGTTGCACTGTATCAGAACTTGGCCATGGATCCTTGGTACACATGTAATTAAATCCTTGGGTTGTATGTCAAAGGAGGAAGTTTATAGCAGGTATTACAGAGAAGGAGTGTTACAGTCACCTGTTGATTTTAAAGTGGCAAAAGTTTGGAGCTTGCTCAGTATAAGCACTTTATATTTCAGGGATCTTGTCTCAGTTCTAACAGGAGACAAGAAACAGCTCCCTAACTAGAGCTGTTCGTAGAGTTTCTTTTTAGGGCTTTCTGATTAAGAATACTTTGGATGAGGCAGGCTGGCACTTCTCAAGCTGTAAAGTCTGGGGTCTTTGTGAGGGGTGAGGTTAGGTAATGGAATCTTTGGCCTCAGCATAATTTTTCCCAGATGAACCTAGTTGAGTAATCACAAAAATTACTCTTACAGTGGAGCTGTCTGACAGTCTTCACAAGCCAGGCTGCAAGAACATCTACCAGCAATGCACTTGCTTAGTGATGCCCTACTTCGCTATTTCTTGTCTTGCCGCTGGCAGCCTCACCACTGGGCTGCAGGATGCATGATCCAGCCATAGGAAATCAGTAACTCTTGATTATAGAAGTGGTCCTGCTGGGGTACATCTGAGTTACATAAGCAGGAAGTGGTGAAGAAGCAAAGCTTATGTTGCTACTTCCCCTGCCACATCTGCTCTGCTGATGAAAAGCGGGCTTCGGGTTGCAGGCTGTCTGGTGGGTTCCAACACTAAGGCAGGGTAAGTGCATGCCTTAAATTTGTCAGTGCTACAGTTTCACTCTTTGCCTGCTCCAAAATAAGGGAATTCAGCCTTTCTGCAAATAGTTTTTCCACGCTGAAAGTTGTGGTTGTCCATGCTAAGCCATCACAGATAAAAGACTCTTTCAACCCGAGTATTGCAGCCCCTGTTGAGGAAAAAAAGTTGGTTGTTTTTTTTTTTTCATTCTGTCCACAATTTGTCTTACTCTTGAGATAAATAGTAAGTCACTATAGAGAGAATTGCATGACAGTCACCTGCATTACTTGGAACTGTAATAGAGTAGTGGTTGGTCTATGCAGAAAGTTTTTCCCTGCTACCAGCGTATTTGGGTGATGTGCACAAACTTCTCCATGACATTGCTACAAAGAAAGAGATCTGTTAGAACAAGCATGCACAATAAGTTTGAACTACTGACTTGAGCTAATTATAGCCTCTTAGCTGTGCCATCTCTTTTAGTTACTAATGTCTTTCTGTGTCTAGTAACTAACTAATCTCTACCAAAGACTGGTGCATGCTCATCCATGTACAAATCACAGCATTGCCTATGAGCTCTCTAGAGGCTAGACTCAGCAGTCCCAGCTGATGTTGACGAGCATATACTTCTTCCAGCTTTGCTCTGCCACCAAGACATAGCATGGAAGCCATCGCCAAGTTTGATTTCAGTGCTTCTGGAGAGGATGAGTTGAGCTTCCAGGCTGGAGATATGCTGAAGGTAAGTGGAACCCAGGTATTTCTGAGCATACTGACAGATCTTTCAATGCTTCCATTTTCTTTGACAAAACAGATTAAGACATCTATATACTGGGATAAAAATGCAGGATACGTGTCTCCCATAGGGCTTGCTATAGGTCAACATTTGAGTCTGTGTCCACATCATTTGATTTTAAGTCCATAAACTATGGATTTAGCTGCCTTGCAGTCCTCCAGTACTCAACAGGAAAGGCTAAGTACCTTTGCTGGGGCAGAGATGCAGTTCTTCAGTAGACAGATTTTGAGGGTCCTGTCTGTTTTCATTGATTATATAGGTAGTCTAGGGTGACTACATTTGGGATGACTATGTCTAAAGCCAGGCAGGATGAGTGTGGTCCAGAGAGATTGCTGTCTTCCTTACTTCCAGGTCTTAAACTGTTTGATAGTTATCGTGCACTATAGAACTTATATCTAACTTTTCACTGTAAGTAATTACCATTAGTTGCCACAGGGGTTTTAGACAATTGCAAATGGAAGTCCATGAAACAGTCTGTTACACACTTAATGGAAGAGTTTAAAAGGTTCTGGGCTAATAGTATTATATACACCCTTGCAGGAATTTAGCAGTGGGGGGAATAGCTGAAGTAGGGTTGATCATGTGCAATACAGAGCATTTGAGAGTTGATTTACATGTGTTATGGTAGAACAGTTCTTGTTAACCCTAACAAAGTCCCGCAGATGAAGCCACACACACCGTCACACTCATTATTTATCCGCATCTTGGTCCCAGTATAGCTGTCCTGTTTTGGTTGAAAATGCCTTAGTATAACCATTAAATACTATTGAATATAACCACCAACTCTAACCATTTTATGATTCTGTTCTGTAACTCCTCTCTAAGGCCTTAACACCTCCACTGTCTGAAGGGATTATGTACAGCAATAGGATATAAACCCTTGTTTGGCCAGGGAGCATACAGGGACCCTCCCTGTATCGTCCCAGCTATTCCAGCTAATAACCAGATACTGGGGCTCAGCCTTGGCTCTTCCATCACCACCATTTTTTATTTTATTGGCCTTTTAATACTTGAAGCTTAGACAAAGCTGATGGCACCCAGAATTCATTAAGAAAAAAAAAAAAGTAGCAGCTTTTTACAAAGGGTTATGAGAAGGTTCTGGAGAAATCTTTGACTCTTCATTCTGGCTGATCACTCTCATTCCTAATTCCTCTTTAGGTCAAAAGTAGTCTCCATGTCTGTACTGTCCTATGATCTTTACCTGATATCTTCTTCCTCAGGAGACTATCTGCAGGAGACTTCTACCAAGTCCTGGCTGGGGTGATAGTGTTGGCCAGATCACTTCCTTCTGTTCCTCAGTTTCCCTTCCTGTAAAATCATTATAAGCTAGAGCTTCCTTTCAAAGTATGTTGGAAGCTGCTGATGAAAAGTGCCAAGTAACAGGACAAATTGGTATTCTTATTAGTTGTCCCAGAGACTTCATGAGCAGAGAAGTCAGACTGTCTCTTGCTTTAACATCCTTTAGGTAAACAAAATAACACCATTGCCACCCAAGACACAGTAGCAGTAAAGTAGCCTAACATCTCTCTTCTAGCATATGCACACATACATTCATACCCTGCCACGAGCCCCCTCCTGCTGCCTGCACAACCTGCCAGCTGTCTTTTCTGATTCATAAAGGAAATAAGATAAACAGTATTGATGTAGAGATTAGAAAACAGGAAACATGAGGCCCTCAGCCAGCAGTGACAGGAGGAAATCCATCCTCTCATCCCCCCCACATCCTTCTCTGAGAGGATGACACACTGAGAGAAACCTGCCAGTCCTGCACCAAGAGCAGCAGGTGGGTCTTTCTGGAAACCTTGCTGCCAACAAGCAGAGCCTGAGCATGATCAGGGTGCAGCTATCATCTTTGGTTGGCCACAGCAGCAAAAAAGAGCCTTAATCTGGCACCCAGGGATGGGGAAAGCAATGACTATAAAGGCAGGAAGCTCCACAGCTTTCTATTTCCCAACCTTTCAGTATCCAAATGCATAAAAAAGACCTGTGTGGCAAGCAAGGCAATGCAGAACCATTCCCGGAGACAGTAACATCCTGTTTCCAACACTAAGCAGTTAGAATGTGGTTGGGCTCCCAAAAACTCGATATTGGCTTACAAAGCAAGTATTATTATTGTTAACAATAGATTTTAAATTAAGTCTTTTCCACTTGCTTTCTCCTTTTAAAACTGTCATAGCTCATGCTTTCAGGCTCCTCTCCAAAACCAGAGAGAACAGAAACATGTTCTATTTCATAAAGCAGAATTATGTCCCAGGAGTTGGAATGTCAAACAAAACACCAAAATCCAAAACATTTGCAAATCACAATGTAAAATCACAATGTAGTTGTATTCCTGTCCTCTCTCCTCTAGCTTAGGGGTATATTGGGGCCATCAGTCAGCGAACAGTGAATTTGGGCCGACCCTGGCCAGCAGTGCAGTCCCTAAGGACCATCAGAGTCAACATTAATATAAGCACACTTGAAGCTGCTCCAGTGTGCACTGAGGACTGGCTTCATGCAATCCTACAATCTCTTAAGTGTGATAGTGTCTTTAAAATATCTTTTGCCTCCTTCTTTTATCTACCTTGGCAAAGCTCAGGGCAGCTGAAGACTTAACCATAACCACTGAATAATCTCTTGCACAATGGCATGTGAGAGCACACAGTAACGTCTGTGCAGTCATAACACACACATGCAGAGATACAGCTGTATATCACTCCATACCCATACGTGTCAGAGGAGTTTTCACAAAATTTTTTTCCTCCCTTGTGAAACTGAGGTGCTCCAGTACCGACAATTAAAACCAGCACAGAGAACTCCTTAAACCCCTATTAAATCCTTCAGAGATTTAATTTCTCCATTTCACAGACATCAGAGACATGCAGATGGCATCCCCAGCCACCTGGACACGCATTCAGATGAAGGGATAAACTTAACAAGCAATCTACCTAATTCTACTTGGCTTTCTCTATTGCTTTGTTCACTCTGAAGCGGTCAGCAGCTACTAACCTCTCTGCATAGTGGGTGGGAAGTAGAGGATATGTGGAGTTCTATTCTTGGAAGAAATTCTAGGTTTCTGACAGAATCTTGATTACTTTTACCTTTTTCAGGAGATGTTTATTCCATCTCTCCATTCCAGGTTTTGAGCTCCCAGGAAGACTGGTACAAGGCTGAGCTCAGAAGTCAAGAGGGCTATGTTCCTAAGAACTTCATTGATTTTCATGTTCCCCTGTAAGTGTCACCGACCAGTGTATCACCACTTCACATTTCCACAGCATGCAGTCAAGAGCATGTGTGCATGCATGCACAGAGGAAGACATGACAGAGGGAGCCCTGATTATAACATAACACAATTTAAGGCTGGCAAGGATTGCCATAATGCTATATGCAGTTCTGCCAGCACACCTTATTTCTACCCTGAAGCATCTTCTGTTCTTTCAGAGCTGAATGGCTCTTGGTGCTCTCCATCACTCCCAAGTGACTCCTTTGTTGCTGTTGCTCAGAGGGGTGTCACTGGGATGTGCAGGACCTGCATTTAGATCTCCTCAAAGAGGAGAACAGTCACTGTGTGAAGTCTCGGCAACAGAGACAGAGGCTGAACACAAAAGGAAGAGCAAGGGACCTCTCTTAAATGAATTATAAAATGTAATTCTCCCCCCCCCCTTCCCCCCCCCGACTCCTAAGGACATTAACTCCCTTTTCCGCACCCTGCCATCCGCATTCCCACCCCACGGAAAGTGTGTGTGTTTCTCTCGATACACTAGAGGTCAGTGCAATGCTACATGAAATGTGACAGCTGGTGTTACTCATGTATTGACAGAGATGATAGACCAGACATTCCGCCCTGCTCCCACACACAGGCAAACACACACACAGCCACACAGGCACCCTTCACTACGTGTCATGACTGCACACCCAGACGTAGTGCTGCCAGAGGACTGGCATACCTTCACTTCTTTCTTCCCGCTGAGTAGATGGTACTGTACTTTCAGAAAGGACTGATAGGTGTTTAAATGCATGTTAAATGTGCTGTCCGGCCCTATGCCAGAAATATGATAATGCATGGCATTTTTACAACCTTTCCCTTTCAGTTGGCAGAAATGCTCCATGAAGCCACTCTTATTGTCCTCCCTTGAAAAAGCGCTGCAGCATTTCAGGAGCAAAAAGACAGAGCATGCACCAAGCGCAGTACTGAGAGCGGTAACACACAGGTGCCCTGAGCAGTTGAACTGGGAGTTACAGGGATTTTGAGGGTCCAAGTAAGTGTCCCCTTTGGAGGTGGAACTTACTGTCTTTTTTGGACATAAACCAGCCTGCTTGGCTGAACTGAAGGGTATTATTAGTCTGCTGTGCAAATATGGGCTTGTGCTTTAGAGCCTCAGGGGGATGAGATCGCCCAAGTCAATTGTTCTTGTTTGCTCTTTCATAGGGCTGTCGCATCATGCAGGGACAATAGCAGCTTCTTTTCTCACACACGTTTTTCTCATGATGCTTTTTCTGTGGAAGAGCTGTGAAGAAATACTTCCACTTTGACACTTCTGTAAGAATAGCAAGTCTGCCCTTTGAAGCAGTTCAGGCCAGATGCTAGATAGAACCAGATATAGGGAAGAAAGCTGTCTTCTGTTTTTGATGGGCCATTTTTTCTCATCTTTCTCTTGTCAAGTTATTATTGAGACCAATCATCAATGCTGATTAAAGTCTGATTTTCCTTTGCTAATGATGGATGCTGGGGGGGGACTCTTCATCAGGGACTGTAGTGATATGACAAGGGCTAATGGGTTTAAACTGAAACAGGGGAAGTTCAGGTTTGATATAAGGAAACAGTTCTTTACTGTTAGGGCGGGGAGGCACTGGAACAGATTACCCAAAGAAGTGGCAAATGCTCCATTCCTGGCAGTGTTCAAGGCAGGATGGACAGAGTCTTGGGTGACATGGTCTCATGTGAGGTGCCCCTACCCATAACAGGGGGGTTGGAACTGAGTGATCTTAAGGTCCTTTCCAACCCGAACCGTTCTGTGATTCTATGATATATAAGTAAACTGTGATGGTAGTAAAGAGAAGTATAATGAAACTTAAAAGTGGAAATGACACAGATTATGAAACTATCAGTCCTTAATTTGAATGCAATACAGGCAATGAAGCATTACATAAGAGCAGAAGACTGCAGACTGTAAATCTTCTTGCTGTGGAACGGACATATATAAGTGTACATGATTTTTTTTTTTCTACTGAAAAATCCCTATTGATGCTGTATTATTTTACTATTTATGGTGACTTTCTTAGTATTACTCTAGTGCCTTATACTATTGTTTGTCTAAATTTACATAAGTATGCTTATGTATTCTGTGTTTCTGGGATTTTGTGATATTATAACTCTTGCAGGAACCAATTTATTAGTACTAAAATTTTCATGGCTTGCTTCTGGTAAAAAATTTATTTGTGTCCCTTGCAATATATCCATCACAGTCCTGTAATTTTAATCAGTTTACCTAAAGCAATTTGATATATGTCTGAGAATTATGTGTGTATGTATACGTACACATTTGTAATTTAAAATGGCTTTGACTAACACCTTGCAGTACTGTGCCTCTGATTACAGTTCCAGCTGAGGGTTGCTTTTTAGCAGGTCAAAGCTTACATTGTTCTCTTTGTATCTGCATGTTTTTACTGCTCAAAGAAAATGGTCTGCACCCATCAAAACCCTGTACCTTAGCATGTACAGGGCCACTGGGAGTAGTCATGTGGGCTCCTCTGATCCTTTTGTTTTGTCTTTTCTCCACCCTGCTTATTCACGTTCTCCTTATCCTCAACTGCTTTTGTTCCTCACCTTAAGTCACGTTCCTTATTCATGTCTCCATGATTTTTCCCACTTGGCAGCTGGTTTGATGAGAGGATATCCCGCCACGAAGCAGAGAACATCCTCATGAGCAAAGGAGTTGGCTCCTTCATCGTCCGAGCCAGTCAGAATTCTCACGGTGACTTCTCCATCTCTGTCAGGTATCTGCTGCTCACAGCATTTTCCTGCTTCTTTTCCAGTTTAATGGTGTCCCTAGTCTCCTCTTGACAGGACTCCTAATGTGGCGTAGTCTGCATGCTACCAGTCACTGGCAGTGCTGCTGTGTTGTGAATGAGAACAAATTAGGCATCTGATTCCCAAATGCTTCTGCCTCTTTTCAAGCGTCACAGTGAATGCCCCGTTCCAAAGATGCATCCACTGGTGACCAGCTTCTCTGAAAGTGCTGCAGCAAAGCAGAGTGGTATATAGGACATATTCCCACAGTGCAAAAAATGTGCCTATGTGCCTTCCATTTGTTTTAATTCCCTGACAGCTCTGGTTACTGAACCCAAGAATTCCACTAGTACCATTAAGAGATTACTATTAAATTGTCAACTTATTTCCTACAGGTCACTGAACAGCCATTGGACAGGAATGGCTTTTAGTTGCTTGCAGCCCAGCTGCATTTCAGCAAGTTGTTGTAGCCTCGCCCTTTTCAGACCATTTGCTTCAAAGCCAAGCTCTCAAATAATAGCCAGTTTCCTAATTTTCCATCTAACAATTGATAACCAGTTTTAAATTACTGATTAGCAATGTTTTTTCCAAGCAGTATTCACTTTCTGATTCAGGGAGCTCAAAAAGTATCTGTGACAAATGAAGGAAAACATTCTGGTTACATCTACATCAGTAAGCATCAATAAACAGAGTACAGTCAGGGTCTTTTTCTGGCCCTGATGTCAAGCAGTGTGGCAGATCTCTGATGCATATGGCTAAACCTTCTTCACCCCACCAAACAGAACAGCTGTATTCAAGCAACTCACTGCAAACAGTTCCTGATCCACTTTGTCCCCACAGCCATGGCCCAGCACTATCTATGTGAGGGCTTCTGGTTTAGACCAAAACCATACTAGCACTTTAACAGTTTGTGAGACTGTAGCACTCCAGGGTAGTATTCAGTCCCTGCCTGGTCATCCCCATTCAGTTTATTTGTGCAGATGTAGCCCTCTGAGGTGCACATTTTGAGTTCCTGGTATTAAATTACCAGGATGTGCAGGTAATAATTCCTTGGGGGGGGGGGGGTTGGTTGGGGTTTTTTTGGGTTGTTTTTTTTTTGGGGGGGTGTAGGAAGAATGACCAATAGTAATGATATTACACTAGATATTATACAATTATTAAACTCAGTGTATGGCTTCATGTGACTGTGTCTGCCTGTGGTGTGAAGTCAGTGCAGACTGTTTACAGGATGTTAACAGGAACCTGCAGAGATTAGTGGGTAGACTACAAATGCACTTTTGTCTCCCATACAGAGTATGAAATAAAGCTATTAGCTATTTATGTCCCTGAAAGCTCCTCTGGCCTTTATTTCAAAGGAGAGTCTTTAAAACCTTATACTTTGTTCTGATAGCGTTTTGTGACTGGGCAGCCCTACAGCACTCAATGTTTGTAACTTGATGAGTCTTTTGAAATACAGAGCCACAGCTAGGTCAAATACACACAAGGACTGCCATGGCTTTACTTTCCAGAAGTCTAGATTTGACCAAGCAAGAAGTTTTGGTACCCTTCTGGAAAAGACTTCTTCAAAAACAGTGCAATCTGGTTGATGATCTCTTACTTTTTCAATTGGACCCAGGCATGAAGATGATGTGCAACACTTCAAAGTGATGAGGGATTCAAAGGGTAACTATTACTTGTGGACAGAGAAATTCCACTCACTAAACAAGCTGGTGGACTACTACAGGACAACTTCCATCTCCAGGCAGAAGCAAATCTTTCTGAGGGACAACAACCGAGACGAGAAGGTGAACACAAACTATCCTTAGTAGTTTCTCAGTAAGAAACCTTTCTGTGGAAGGAACTCAGCCCATGACAGTGTCTCAGTGTCAGGGGAGAGAGTCTGCCCTTGGAAACCCAGTCACATCCCTACACTGGTGGGCTCTAAAACATGGATTTTGAGTTGATTTTAGTAGGTACAGTTATATAATTGAGCAGAATCTTCTGATTCTGTTTTGGATAGCAACAGGCAGTGCTGCAAATCTGCATGGAGATGTTTTGTTAAAGCTGTGCTAAGGCCCCAGAGCTGAAATTCTAAGACACCATACGCATCCATGGGAACACAGGACTTACCTTATTGAAATGACTAAATTTCGTAAGGGTAACTACACAGCTGACTGGTAGGTTGTGTCTGAGACGAATTTGAGTCTGGTTTCCTAGTGTCCCTTAATGCACCCAGAATACGGCTGATTTTAAAGTCGAAAGTTTGTCTACTCAGAAGAATCATCCGTCTTCTGTTACTGAGTGAACACAGTAAACACTGTGGAAGAACTGAGGGCAGAACCTGGAGCAGTGGCTGGTAGGAACTGAAAATACTTCTGAGAAGAAGTTAGCAGATACAGAAAAAAAGCTGTGCTTGTTCAGTGGAGATGTAGTATTTGTTTGAAAAAGCAGGGAAATCCCAGTCCGATGAATGCCTGGTTTTGTGCCAGGAGAACAAGCAAATGACACAGTAGAGACTGCTATGCATTGCACACACTGTACTGGGAGTGAACATGTCTGGTCAGTGCAGTAAGCAAAGTCCTGCTTTACTGGGAAACGGATTCTGGTATTAAATTACCAGGATGTGCAGGTAGAGGCAAGGCAAAAAGTACATGACTTGCTGACTGCAGCATTAAAGTTTTATGGGTTGCATGTGGGTCATTCTTGCTGACTCTGAAAGAATGATGATATATTTTTCAGTCTGAAGAAGGGGCTTGTGTTGTTGTTTCCTTCTAGTCCACTTGTGCAGAGCTTTAAAAATGCATTAGTAAGGTATAAAATAGAGGCTATGAAACCTATGAGAGAGACATCACAGCAAAGGATTGTCTAGGGAAGGAGAAAGGAAGAGTGTATGCATGTATATCAGTAAAACAACCTGTTTGGGCTGGCTGTGAGCAGGAAGAGAAAGAGAACAGCGTTTGCTCTGAGATGCAGACAGGCAAATGAAAGAACAGGAGTCAAGTTTGCTTTGGCAAACACTCTGTACATTTGTTATGGTGATGGGCTCAGCAGGATATGTTTAGCACTTGTCACAGTGGGGTTTCTGTTCACAATTCAAATTTCTAGATGCTACAGCCATATGACAAAGTGATAGCAATATACAGATTTCAGTGCAGAGACAAATGAAGTCTAAGGGCAATATTTTCAAAAAGAGCTTGGGTCCTGTGACAGTCCTTACATCAGTGGCCACATTTTCAGTCCAGGACCTCCCATTACTACCTTGTCTTCAGATAGAGAATGGCTATGACAAAGATAAAATACTAGATTCCTGAATTGTCCTTCTGTTCAGAGGGGCAGGATATTTCCTTTGGAAGAGCCTCCAAGGTGGAGGGTAGTGTTCATGATCAGTGTACTATGATTCAGTCAAGGATGTGGTTGGAAGCAAAACCTGACCTCACTTCTATGATCTTTATTCCATTAGGAGAGGCATGGTAGTAGCCTGGAACGGATGAGCCGGGAAGGATTCCACCTGGGTGGAGCAGCTGGAGAAGATCATTCTTCTACATCCAAGAGATATGTAGAGCATCCTATCCCCATACCGCAGCAGCAACAGGTACTACCAAGAACGAGGAACTGGAACGTCAAGCCCTGGCACATGAGACATTGGCCTTAATTGCTTGGTAGCAAGTGAATAGTCACTTTGTCAGAAATCTCCCAACTGAATCTGCTTTAGGAAGCAGAGTCAGTTAGGTCTTCATATGGGAGTAGCAGCAAAGATGGTGTTGGCTGGGAAGCTCCTTTGGTGTGTAATAAATAAGTGGGCTTTCGTTTAGTCCTGTAATTTGTGACTGATTGACAAACCAGTAAAAAATAGAAGTCAGTATACAGTTGCCCTTTTCGCTATGAACCTGGGAGTACTCCCAGGGAGGTTTTGGGGCTCCCTCCCAAAACCTGGAAAACAAGGACTGGTGTCAGGTTTTTGCTTTGCTTAGGAAAGGACATAAAGTATCATCCAGTGAGAATGCAGAAAAACACTCCCAAATCTTGCAAGCACACACATATATATATATTCAGGAACTTGTCTCTAGTTTGTCAGATAAATGAAACCTGCTTCTTTTATTCTGAGTTATGCTACTGACATACAGCACCACAAAATGCATCACAGGGATGAAAAATAACTATGGTAACCCTAGGAGAGTGTGGTTTCCTTCAGAACATTCCTCCTCCCTATTCTATTCCCTCTCTGCACACTTTCATCATGTTGCATCCTTGATGTATGGGGTTTCTTTATTCCTTATCCTTGCATAGGAATGGAGAGGATAACTGCAGTAGCTGGTGCTCTCTTTAAAGTTCTTCCTGATTAATTTTAGGGGAAATAGTTTTCGTAGGGTTGGCTCATGTCTCTGGCCAGAGACAGCATCATCCAAGGAGAGGTCTTGTCCTACCAAAGGGAAGAAATCCCAAACCATCTCCTGTAAAGCATGAGAGCTCCCACATAGCAAGGCCAGGGACAATTGTGAAATGGCTGTTCTCTCATCAGACAAGCCAAGCTCCCTGGCAGGGGACTGCTGATGGAATAATACAGCTTCTGACAAAGCTGAGGGCTTGCGCTCTTTGGAGCACATTCTATGCATGAGTTACATTTGATATGGAGCAGAAATACTATAGGAGTGAAGTGTCTGTGTAGTAAGTCTTGTAGCTGCGAAGCCAGATGGAGTTCACTCACTTTCTGGCAGGGACAGGTGAGGTGCAAATTGTGCTCCAGTCTCAGGCAGCCTCAGCAACCTTTTAGGCTGACAAAGGCACAAGTGATACCAAGGGAGGTTTTGGAAGAGTAGGTGCAAGAAAGGAGGCAGCAAGATGAAGAGGACGAAAGCTGTTTACAAGCAACAGCAAGTGCAAGCTGTTGTTCTTCCTCCCCTTTGTTGACACAGCTCATGAGGCCCTGTGTCACTGAAGCACTGTTGCAACCTGAGCTATCATGATCACAGATTCTGTTGCACCATTATCATATAAAAAAGCTTAGAAGCTTAGTGCATTCACTAAGGTCATGGAGGGATGAAGACAATCAGCACCTCTCAGTTGTGCACACAAAAGAGAACTTATTCCCTAGATGTTGTCTGCTTCCTCTCTCCATCTTTATGGGCTGATCTGTATTGATATGACTTAAGATGTGTGATCATATGGCTTCCTTTTTTTTTTTTGAACCTGATTTTGTTTCTTTATTTTTTGGTTAATTGGGCTACTGGCTTCTCAGGCTTGCTGCCTGCACTTTACAGCACGGAGCAGCCCAAGAAAACCTCAGATAGAGAGTTAACTGCATCAGCATTGCTGCCATTCCATCAATATATGGGACAGAGGAAGAGCAAGGAGTGGGCAGGACTGGGGCATAATTACTCCAGATTGGCAAAAATCCCCTTTGCAAGCACGGTTTTTCACCTGTGAGTTACAACAGCCTTAGGTTTTCCCCAAAAGCCCCAGAGGCCAAAAAAGCCCCTCTCTGACCACTTTTCCCAGCAGCTGCGGAACATGGCTGAGGACACTCAACTTTCAACTTCTAAGAAGAAAAGTACAAAATAGAACAGCCTAAGGTGACCTCTTCAATGAGAGGCATTGCTTGCTGGACTGCAGCACAGGGAAGCAGAGATCTAAGATGATTTACTTGAGGGTTGGACCCTGACTCCCTGACCACCAATGACTCTGGAAGCTCCTCATTTATATATCTCAGCACATGTATGACTTTTCTCTTGCTGTTTTCTTTCTAGGATAGATATGGTGGGAGTCTGGACAGAAAAGATGGGCTGCATGGGCTAAGGGACCACAGCCAAGGAAATGCAGCAGCTATGCAATGGAGACACATGGACACCTACCAGCAGACACCGGTAGGTGATGCACCTGGAAGGCCCCATTTGCCCAGTTCAATGGGTCCCTTAGCAACGGCCAGCTCTTTAGGACAATGTCACCTGCACAGAGGTTGCATCAGGAATAGTGTATTAAGCCTGTTGGGATGTATCTTAGAAGATGTTTCTGAGTCTCAAGACTATTCCAGCCACTTGAATCTGCTTCTGGGGCACTCTGAGGGTAGGACTATGGTGTTCTATGAGCATAGTTCTAGAACTGCTCTCAAGGTCAGTCTTATTTTAAGTCCTATAGAGAGTTGCTTCATGATACTGTGCCATGCTACAGTGCTCCTTCTGTCTTGCAATACACTTGTAGCCACACTGTCTCTTCCACTACTTCTGCTTCAGTCCTGAGAAGATCTGTCATTCACTAGTCACCACCTGGCACAATCTTTTGGACCTACTATGCCATCAAAGTGGGACTCACCTACCTGGCACCCTTATCTGTCAAGCCTCTTAGCAGAGTGAATGTAGGTCTACCCAGATATGTCTGCAAACATCTCAGACTGCTTCCCTACCTGGATCCACCCCTGGCATTTGTCCTTAAGTAAGCACCTGCTCCGCAAATTTGTAAAGCATGGTGTCTTCCTCTGCCACAGTCCATGATTTCACTGCCATCAGCTCCTAAGAGTGTGACCTAAGGCATGCTCCTCTTCCTTGAAGAAATGTACAGCTCAGAACAACTCAGAATCTAGATCGAAGGAGAGAAAGAAAGGACAGCAGACCTTTCTCAAGTGTGAGTGAAAGAGGACAGATTGGATCAGGAAATTTGGAACAAACTGGGAAACAGGAACATGTTTTCTTTTGGCAAACCCCCCAAATCTTTATTATAATCCAGCTCAAAATATAATGGCTTTTATCCCTCAGAGGCTGTGGAAATGAATAACAACGTGCCTTTGCCTGCCATACCCCATCAGTGATCTAGAAGCTATAAATCCAATTACAGGAAGGTCTTTATGTCCAGCCAAATAACTAGGAGCCATGTCTAAGCAGAGCCCTGAATGGAAGATATAGCAAAAGTTAGTCTGTCTTCCAGCAGATCTCTTCATCTTGTGCCCAAAAAATATATCTCCCAAACTGTCCATGCCCAATGGTGTGGGTGCCAGCAATTTCCCAGAAAAGAAGCCGCTATGTCCTTTAAAAACTGATTTCCAGTCAAAATTGGAGATTGACTGCACAGTCTCTTACAATGAAGTTCTTATAAGAATCTGACCATAATGCTCATTAAAGTGCAAACCTGTAATAAACTGATATACCCAAACAGTTCCTAAATCCTTTTGATCTCAGGGGCCTGACCTTGGGCAGAGCCCAAGACCCACCCCTTGGGCAGGTTTAAGACCTGTCTGTATGCCCCAGAAGTGCCTGAAAGAGCAAGTATGATTCTTTACAATGTTTGCTAGACTCACCTGTGTGCTGGTTCTGTTGATGTATCCCTCATACTCCTCTGCTTGCTGAGGACACATTTCTATATGTGTACCAGCACCAACTCACCATGTAGAGCCATTCACTGATAAGTGTACAGCCCAGCAGGAATCAGGCAGGGATTCTGTACTCCTATACCTGGATTCAAACATGGCTACTAAACCTAATCGTACAGGCCGAAGGAGCCATGTGAACACTACTTTCTAAGGACCTGCTCTCAGTCTGACTTTTCACCTTATGGTGCAAATACCCATGAATTCAGCGAGGCTGCTGAGGAGCCAAGCACCATCCCTTGGGGTGTACCAGTAAATTGAGTCCTTCTTCCTGGCATCTTGACCACTTCATGGTTTAATTGCCAGATGGTCTTAATTTCAGTGTAGTTTGTCCTCTCATAGTGAACATATGTACTGGGGCATAAAAGGGGTGACAGGAGGATGATCTTTAAGAGTTCTGGCTCATTTTTTCCTGTCTGTTTCTATCTCCAGAGAACGCTATGGGTCCGTGCCTTGTATGACTTTGATGCTGTGGAGCATGACGAGCTGGGCTTCCGCACTGGAGACATCTTAGAGGTCCTGGACAGCTCCAACCCATCATGGTGGAAAGGACGTCTGCGTGGGGAACTGGGTCTCTTTCCTGCCAACTATGTCACACCAGTGCTCCTGTGAGGGCACAGAATGCCCCAGAGGGCCATACTGGAGCTGCTTTTCTGACATGACATGGACAGAGAGGGTGTGCATCCTCCCTTGCCCTCAGGACAAATGGTGGTTTTGTTTTTTTCTTAATTTATTGGCAATTGATCCTTTGAAATATTGGTATGAAAGGGAACTCTTTAAAGAGGATAGAATTTTTTTTTTTCCTCTATTTTTCACATTCATGAAGGGGAGGAAGCAAAAATCCTGGACTGTTCATTGGGACCTTTTTGGATCCTCCCTGTCCTGCCACTTCTTTAGTTAAGCATTGTTAACTTCCTGCAGTTAGGTTTGTTCTGTGGAAATGCACCTCAGACAAGTCAGGCTTAAGTATTTAGGCATCTCTACCTGTTCTTTTCAAATCTGGTAGCACTCAGAGTCTCTTAAGGCTCTATTTTGCCTTTCTTTCAGAGGCAGGAGGAATGCCCAAGTGAATGAAACAATCATTGGTAATCACATTAATCCTTCAGGTAGAGAAGGAAAATGAGGGGGGGCTTAGGCTGAGGTGCAAGGCAGCCTTGACTTTTCTAAATAGTTTCTGATTTACCCCTGCAGTACTTTCTGTGGGTGTGGACTGTATGGATATACTAGATGAAGGGAAAGGATCCTGTAAGCTTTTGTACAAACAAAGTGGTGAAGGTATGGGAGAGTGAGAAGCTACTTTCTTTTCTTCTTCTGATAGTCCTGCTCTACTTTCTGCACCCCATAGCAACAATTTGTCCCATTTTCAAGTTGCTCTCTTAGGTACCTAGGCTTGTGTTAGGCATCCTGGTTAGAGCAGGTCAGGCCCTTCAACTAAATATCCACTGGATTGAATATCCTTTGCTGATTCCTTTTATAAAACTGAACTGGGGAGGGTTCGGAGAGATTTGGTGGCAGAAGTTCTTTCCTGAGAATGTGGGGCGTTCACGATCACTATACACAACTCTGACTTGCTAGTGAAATGCCTTGTTCAACAGGTTAAGCTGTTACTTCACAGTATGCAGAGAATAAATTTGTGACCATCAAGCAGTCTGTTCTCTGTTCCAGTTTCTTTTGAATGAAACAAGGGAAATGAATAGGTTTTCAAAACATTGCTGAGTGAATTCCAGACGTGATACAAATATACTGCAAATGCACATTTAAAATGATCCAAACCCTGTGAAGAAGACACTGCTGCATAACCACTGCTCAGGCAAATTGATATTACACAAGCTGCCTGAATTTTTCACAACATGTGGGACCTTGGCAGTCAGCAAGGAAGTGATTATTTATCATTTGTGGGAAAGAAAGAAAAGGCAAGTGAAAAACTCTACAAGAAAAAATCAAACCCAGCAAGAAAAATGTTCTTACCTTTCGTTAGTCCCAGTAGGTGAAAAATAATCCAGGAAATAGGGTCTTGGTAAAGTCCAATTCAATGTAGCTGGCATAAATAAAGCTGCCAGCTTGACAGAGTATTAGCAGAAAAAAATCATTGTCAATTTTTTGAGAGGACTTTACTAAAAGCAGGTTATTCATGGGTGAAGTAAAATGAGAATAATTAACAAGGCATATAAGCTCTAAATAGAACAGAATACTTTGAAAGACATATTAAGAGCTTATCCCCATTGGTGGAATGAAAAGATGCCATATGACTTCCTGGGCTGGACTTGGTCCTGTTCCCTGGCAGGAGCTCTGTTATGGAACTTCAGCATCTCCTTTTGAAGTGAAGTCCATGAGGCTTCTTTTGGAACAAGCTACCTTGTTACTGTGTTGGTGTGAGGGTGTAACCTCAGGGAGAGTGACTCCACAGTTTGAAAAGTGTTTTGTTGTGATTCACTCTTCTTTAATTTTTATTACTTTTTTTTTTTTTTACTAAGGCAATACCAAATTTGGAAGAGAGAGGGTTAATACTCAGTGAGAGAGGATTAAGACCAGGGGAAAATGGAAGCAAAGAAACCAGAAAAGGCAAAGGAGGGATACGAATTATGAATCTTTCATATTCAAGTCTGGCTGAAACAGAAGAAATGGTATGTTCACAATTATTCCCACCATGTCAAATCATCTTTCAATTATTATTTTTTTTTGTTACTTTAAAATTGGAAGCAATGTCTCCTTTTCCTTTCCTCAGCACTCTAAAGACCCTCTTGCTAGTGAAGATGTAGTTGCACAAAATTAATTGCAGATAATGCACTTAGCAGTTTGATAGCTCTTCACACATTTGAAACCCCTTTGCAGAGATTAACTAATTAAGCATGTCTAAGTAGTACATTGTAAGTACCCCCATGTTAACTCATGATTCGTTTGAGGAAGAGGTAAATTTTCACGTGATTTTTTAATTGATGCTGAAGGAATTAATATTTAAAGTAATTAGCATTAAAGGACTGCACGCTAATTATGGACAACATACCAGAACCACAGTAAAATCATGATTTCCCATTATGAGCAGCACCTAATGACAGCAAAATTACTAGGAGGCAAAGGTGTCGTGGCGTCTGTGATAACTATACTAGTGCCATGTTCTTCACTGCCTCGTGCAGCTGGCCAAGCTTTGGTTGCAATACCCAGTCTTGCTTGCCCTTGCTTTTGTCCTTGACTGCTCCTCACAGCAGAGCCAGTGCTACCTGCATTTACTGTATGTGCCAACAGCTGGGAGGCACAGGCGTCAGACTGCATTTTTGTATCCTCCCACAGCAGAAGTTGTTTTCCTCCCAACAAAACAGCACAGAAAAGAACCATGGCCCTTCACAAATCAATGGAGTCTCTGTACAGAATGAGAAGTGTAGGCAAAGGGGGGAGTTTTGCTGGGGTAGAAGTGGTTTAGCCATAGGATCGAGATATTTTCCATGCTTGGTGCCATTTTCTGCTATAGTCTAACCATGAAATGATACCTCCCATAGATCACATCACTTAATAAGGAAAAAGAGAAAGACACACTCCTCTACCATATATCCCTGCCAACCTTCCTGCTCCTTCTTCCAACAGGTTTTAATTGTAACACAATCTTTACTAACATTGCGGTGCATCACTCACACCTGTGCTGTTAAAACCTCAGATGCTATTGCCCGTGAGAGAGGCATGTGTTAGCAACGTACGACAGGAGCCTTAAGATGACAGTGCGGTTTACTGAGGTTACTTGCGTTAGTCATTGTTTTGTAAATAACTAACCCTCCAGAACACATCCTGAGTGAGCCCACTGTGAAACCAAAGCAAGAAGGATTAAAGAGGATCCCAGAGAAGTATTTTGGTTGGTATTTTTCTTAAGCAAGAAATTCAGTTCATGAGAAAAGAGATTGTAAACAGAGATAAATGTAGGAGAAGCATGTGGGAAGGCAAACATTATTATAACAAATGAAATGGAGGAAGCTGGACTTGCACATAGAAAAGTAAGTTTTGAGCACCCCTGAGCTGTGCTTTTTCCTGTCTGAATGAACTTTTAGCCTGCATTCTGAGGTGAAAGGTGAGCTCTGCCCTCAGCAGGAAACAGCAGGTCTTTATTTGTATCAGTGTCATCACAGGGACAGCAAGGATGTATGGTGGGACAGATATGTAGCAATGTGGGCTAGGGCTGTGCTCAGACTTTTGCTCTGCTTCTGCAGCTTTCTGTCAAGGAGCCTGGGTTACACCAGGCTAGGTGTGAGAAGTGTTTGACAATGGTGTTCCTTCTGATGCTGCCCATCCCTGCCCAGTGTGGCCAAGAAGCCCTCCTGCAGCTGCAGTACATCACTTTGCTGTCCTTGGATACACTAGAAAGCCCATCACCCAGTTTTGCCTCTATGCTGATGGAAATGCAGACATCTCATTTCAAATACTTGTGCAAAGCAATTGGCTTAGCTGCTTTTAAATGAAACCCCATAGAGATCAGCTGAAACCATTAGTGTTCCCTAGATGATCCAGGCAGTAACATTTACTGGTTAAAGCATACACATTGACTAAAGAGCTTCCGACACCAGCCACTCCTGGCTGCTGAAAGCTTTGTATTTCAGTGGGGAACCATGAACTGAAGGTTTGATAAAGTCTTTAATAGCACTGAGGAAAAGGGCAGAGCATTGCCAATTTCTCCAGTTTTTAGAGGCAGCTTTCATGTGACAGAATTCAGGGGCCTTAATTTGCATCAAACGCAAAAGAAGTTTCTTACGTAAGCAGAACTGACCGTAGAAAACAGCCAGTGACTTATCTGTGAGCTACAGGACAGCAGGGAAACGGGCAAGTGAGTAGAAAAAGGTCACTGGCCTTTATGCAGAGGGAAAATTCAAAGCACATTGTCTGCTATCATTGTGTGACAGCCACCTGGCGCACACCCAGCCTGCTAACATGAAAATGCAAAATTTCACAAATGACGGGCACGCAGGGATCCTTGTAGCCATGCAGGAATAAAACTGGCTCAGGCAACAAAGGGAGGAAGAAGAAACAAACAAATTAAAAGATCTCAAGATATCTCGTGGCTTCTCCCCGCTAGTCCAAGCAGGCTCATTTCCACCAGGTCTTATGAAAGATATAGACAGCCACAGCATTTTGTTTGTCACAAATAAAAATTGAGAGCAAATCTGTGGGAAAAAAATGCAGTTTAGGACATGAGTCTGATATTATGTACTTAAAGCTATAAAATGGTGACAGTGGGAAGCCATTCAGTGATATCCAGCCATAGATGAAGAAAAGAAGGGGGGAAAAAAAGAGTAAGAGGTGGTACCTTCTCTACCGATCTAGAGGTCATTTGCATTGTATCTTTTATGCTTGTGCTCTTCTGAGTGTGTCTGACGCTGACTGTAAGCTCCTTGTGGTACTGGCCAGTCCCTCTCCCTTGCCAAATTCCAAGAACAGCTCTACTGCAGTGGCTCCAACAGACAATAACAAACAGCAGGAACCAGTCTACAGCGACCCTCCTCGTCACTGAATGTTTTGTGCCAGATGCAGCACACCAGAACTTTGGCTGCAAATTCTGGATTAGAAGCAGACTGCATCAACCTTTTTTTTCTTTTCTTCTTGTCTCATCAAAATTTATGGGAGGATAAAAAAAAAACAACAAACACATCCCCCCCCCCCCCCCCGCAAATTTGCTACCAGCACCAAGGGATTGGGGAACTGCCCTCTGTTCTCAAGTGATTTCCATTAGAGCTGAAGGCATGCATACCACAGCTCATTCTGAACTAGCAGCTTTTTACATTCACTTGGCAGAGATGTGAGTAAGAGGGATATGTTCAGCAGAGAATCAGCTCTCTGTAGCTGCATATCTACGTATCTGAGCTTGCCATTGTGGTGGCAGGTATTTGCCTGTTATCGGATGAAGGTGGTCTGCTAACAACAATGGCCAGGATTTCATCAGAGCAGGTGAGTCAATCTAACAGCTCACTGCTACCCTGCAGAAAAGGAGCCACTTGGTTTCTACCAGGTTAATGAGTTGAGTCAGCTCACCGAGGGCAGCATAAGGAGGACCAGAGCCAAGGCAGGGTGAGCAGTGGGAATGCACAGCCAGGAGGAGAAAGGGTAGTAAGACAGAACCTCCCAGTCCTGGCAGCAGGAGCTATTAGATCACCTCATCCTAGGCTGCAGACTCAGCAAAATGAAAACTCAGTTGGCTTTGAGTTTACCATAATGCCTTTACACTAGTAGGGGATCTTTTCTTAAAAGCTTGATTGGAAAATCAGTGTGGGGGCAGGAAAGGGGGAAAGAACTCAGATCTGCTACAAACACTATATCACCTCCATGGAAGCTCATAGAAAACCTTCTCATTTAAACAACAAAGCTGTAAGAGTTTTTTATTGTTTGTATTGTACATTAAAGCAGAAAAAACCCTAATTCCTAAAATAGTCACTAATAGTAAAATTCTCAGTCATTCAAGCTATTTTCAGCATTACCTCTGGGGGGAATGGACCATGCACAACAGTTTTCAGAAGAAAAAGAAATAATAATAAAGAGAGGTACCTTGCTGCCCTGTGAAATAGACAAATTAGTGCCACATGTTGCTGATGCTTCTCTTTCTGGGTGGAGTGCAGCTATCAGTCATGTTTATCAAGCTGGAGAGCACACCAGTGCTTACAAGTTTAAATCTTTAGCATCAGCTGACTGAAATGATAGCTGCATATTCTCATTTAGAATGTGCGTGACTTGAAGAGCACAGACATTTCACAAGCACTTACACAGTAGAATGCACTCTGGAACACCAGTCATAAACATGTTGAATTTAGGGCTCCAAAAATAAGAGGTAAGGCTTCAAGACACACAAATGGGTGGTTTGCACTGACTTTATATAAATTCTGATTAAAAATAAAATGTGCATATTTAAAAGAAGCTTCGTAGCCACTTGAACAGCATAGCAAGCTTGTTGTGGTCTCTACCACACAGTCTCCAGGTTAAGGCTGGCAAGAGGGCTGGATTTAGTGGGTGAAAACTCTGGCCTTGATAATGGGAAGCTGGAGAACACAGTCACAACTGTCCCTTCAGTCTTCTGAAGCCTTTGGTTCTGTCAGTGAATTGAAGGGCAACCACTATGATGAGAGATACCATTACTAAGAAAAGACTGGCGGTGTTTACTGTCCTTACAAGTAAACATTTCCATATGAAGCCTATTTTTTCTGAAGTGCTGGCTTCCCTGGGTCTAGAGGCAGTTGCCTCTCAATAGCAGCCCATTTTTAGCTGAGGCATGCAGCTACGGTGCATGCAGGCTTGAGTGAGACTTTGGAAGGAGAGGGACACCTGAGAGGATATATGAGCAGAGAAGCGGGACTGAGATTTGTCCGAGTAAGTCACTGTTGTGTGTTTTAAGTCCATGGAGCTATTCCCATTTTTGCCAGCTGAGGTTCCATCTTCCACAAAGAGATCATATTTTAATTTGATAAGATCTCCATGTAGGGAGCCAAAGGGTGTGGGTAGTGATTTACTCCTCTTTGAAATTATAATTATCATCTTTCATCTATTTAAAGAATCTTTCTATTTACCTGTGTAAGACAGTCTAATATGGTCAAAGCCTTGGGTTTTCTTTTCTCATGACTCAGACAAAGCTGACCACAGTTCCAAAGCTCTTCTCAATGTATTCCTCATATTATGCTTTATTGTTTCTACCTTCCTTATTTCTGCAGCCTCTAGCTTATTGAAAAACCTGCTGCAAAAGGGGTTTTCCATCCATGTCTATGGGGGGAAACACGTCACTTAGGAAAAACAGCTGGTTAACTTAGAGCTAGTACAGCTCTGTAAATAACTCGAACTGGTGACAGTGGCATGACTGTTTCACAGTAAGTGGTCAAGCCAAGCATCATGCATGGATGCACACAATCCACACAGCGGAAGTGGAAGAGACTGTGCTTGATGGAGGCCTCTGTGGTGTAAAATAACAGACCTCACAGGGAGTCAGAGAAGAACATCTGTGTTGTGAATGTACATAGATGACTACCCCATGTAAAGAAGAGCTAACATTTTGAGGAATGCTGTCCCAAAGAGGCTGAACTTAGCATATACAAGATACGTGTTGTAGTCAGAGAGCATCAACTGAGACCAACTAACCCATTTTTAATGCAGCCGTCTTTCCTTCATGCAAAATTCAAATTCATGTTCGGCATCCTGTTACTTATAGCGTGGGTGCAAAACTCTTCCTAATAGGATGTGTGCTGCTAGTATACATAAGGCTTGGCTGGCTCAGCACTGCAATCACATCAACCTCCTATTTGCATCCCGCCAGTCTCCCTTTGCACTCCCATATTAGCTGGAAGCTCTTGTCTTCATCATCGTAGCTTCCAGTTCTTTTGGCCTCATCTCAAATGCTTCATTATGATCCTGGAATTCATTTTACAGTATTCCTAAAGTTCACTGTCCCCATCACCTTCTCTCTCAGGAGTGTGTAGGTTTGCTTTCCGTTTCATTACACCATGGGCATTAATTAGTGTGCTCTCATTATGTGTGTGTGTGTGTGTTGGTTGGTTTTTTTTAAGTTTTGCTAGTAGTATCTTAGTATTTATTCTTACTACTCCCAGGTTGCTGTAAACACTTAGGAATACTAAATCCAGACCAAGACCAAAGCCCTGTCATTCTGGCATTATGGCAATGCCCCAGAGCTCTTGCAGCTTCCAGCTAGTGATAGAGGTGGGTACAGGAAAGCAGACAGGAGTAGCACAAGGAAGAAATGAGGCAGAAGAGATCACTGTAATGGCCACAGCAGCAGGCATTCTTGACACATCTGAACATCTCGGTGCATGTTATGAGTAAAGTATTTCCTCCTTTGACTTGAAATCCCTTCTAAGACTTGTTTGTATTACAGAACCTATAGCAGCACCACTACGTGAGTAGTAACACCGCTGTTAGTGCTCCCTGGTGCTTCTCCCCTCCCCTCTCACAGGTTTGCTCCTAATGAAGCAGTGTGGTTTCCCCATGTCCAGTGAATAGGGCAGGGAGGGAGCAGGACCCCTCCACACATGCACAGACATGGGCAGGCAGTCCATGTCAGTCTGGCATGGCCTTGCCAACACAGATGCTCTGCTAGTGGTCTGGTCTTTTACCCACCAGGTAAAGGGCACTGAGGAAAGAAGAGTCACAGATTGGTTTGGGTTGGAAGGGACCTTAAAGCTCACCCAGTTCCAGTCCCTGCCACGGGCAGGGACACCTTCCACTAGAGCAGGTTGCTCCAAGCCCCGTCCAACCTGGCCTTGAACACTGCCAGGGATGGGGCAGCCACAGCTTCTCTGGGCAACCTGTGCCAGGGCCTCAGCACCCTCACAGTAAGGAACTTCTTCCTGATGTCTAACCTAAATGTCCCCTCTTCCAGTTTAAAGCCATTCCCTCTTGTCCTGTCACAACATGTCCTTGTAAAAAGTCCTTTTCCAGATTTCTTGTAGGTCCCCTTTAGGTATTGGAAGGCTGCTATAAGATCTCCCTGAAGCCTTCTCTTCTCCAGGCTGAACAACCCCAACATTCTCAGCTGTCTTCATAGCTTCAACCAGTTTTGTTGCCCTTCTCTGGACCTGCTCCAGCACCTCAATGTCTCTCTTGTAATGAGGGGCCCAGAACTGAACACAGGATTCGAGGTTCAGCTTCACCAGTGCCCAGTGAAGGGGATGATCACTGCCCTGGCCCTGCTGCCACATTTGGTGATACAGGCCAGGATGTCCTTGGCCATCTTGGCTGCCTGGGCACAAGCTGGCTCATGTTCAGCCAGTCTCAAGTGTCTAACTACACTTAAGGATCTGACTCTCCAGAACAGACTCTGCAGCGTCCCTGGAGCCTCTGCTGTGCAAGGGCTGCTGTGGGGTACCACGTGGGGTGGGAACAGAGCATCCTGTCCCTGCGGTGGAGGGGAGTTGCTGCACACAGGATACTCTGGCACAAGCTGCGGATATCCTGGATCAGAGTTAATTACTGATGTCTTCATTTTCGTTCTCTGGCTTTCCCACTAATGTTTCTTCCATATTTCTATGGCTTTGTGTGTCTGGCTGCCTGCGGTCCAGAAGGTCTATTAGTTTCCTATCCTGACATCTTGATAGGCAGTAGGATGAGTCAGAGAGATAGAACACTAAGGGATAATAATTAGCCTTCAGATATGGCAGGAGCTCACTTCGGGGTTGTGCATGGCTGGGTTTTCCCAACTTCTTATCAGAAAAATGTCGATAGAACAAAGGCAGCCACCAGTGGTGAAACTGCAAACGTGAAATCAAACCTCAGTGGTGCTTCAGAAGAAGTATATGGGGGCAAGGAGTTCACCTTGTGCGTTTGCTAATCACAGGAAACAGAGGTCATGAAATGCTGTCCAGAAAAGAGTATGCTGCAGAGATCTTGCTGTTTTCTTCCTGCACCTCTCCTCCGCTGTCCAGGGCACTCTCATGTTCTGAGAAGTTTCCTTCTTGGTAGATGTACTGTGTTAAGCACCACCTCTCTCCTGTTCTACAACGATTTTGCTAGTCCCTTATTTTCAGTGTACATTAACATGCATGTTCACTACTGTGTGTATGTGGGCATTTGTAGAAGACACAGCGCCTGCGTTAGCTTTGTGGGTATTTGTGCTTGTTAGGAGTTTCATAATTTCTCCTGGAGTTTCCTTATGTGTAAAATTGAGATAATAACGTGTAATTACCTACCTTGCTGGGCTGTTGTAAGGACAAATTAACCAATGCTTGTGTGGGTGTTTGCAGATGAAAAGCACGATATTAAGACTAAATATAATGATTGAATGTTACAGAAGAGAGTTTGTATTTATTATGGTGATTGAATATGAGACGACAGTGCTTTGTGGGTGTTTGTTTCTTGTGCAGTACCAAGTATTTATGGAAGGTGGGAAACTGGGGGAACTGAGTTTGGGGAAGGTGTTAAAGAGATGGTTAGTCTTTAACCTTATAGCCTACTGTCTTTCTTCTCTCAACTAAAGCACTGAACAAGGCACAAGAGAACAGAGGCATTAAAACAGGGCCAAGCTATAAAGGAAGGGAATGAAAATGAAATAGAATTGAAGATCGTGATTTCTAAGAACAAAACCATAAAAACTGAATGGGAAAATAAAAGCTAGGGGAAATGAGGACAGGCATAACCTGAAGCCTCAGGGATTCGTGATGTTACATTATCTCAGTACATGGAATTATGAGAAAGTAAACACCAGTTTAAAAGAGGCATCAAACCAACTGATGGAAAGCATGTGCAGGGAAAGAAGAAAACAGTGGAATGGGAAGGAAGCAGGAGATGTGCTTAATTATCTTTTGTTTTCATTTCATTAAGTGCAATGGTATCGTTCTTTTTTCTCCTGTACGTTGTTGAGATGCACTCCTTTGCAAAGCTTAAAGATGGTGTCAAGTATTCCCAACAATTTTTCCATGTGTTCCCTGGGCAGGCTGGTAAGAGTTAAGGTGTGGATGCATTTGTCAGCCTGAAAATGGCCTGTCTGGTTTCATTTGGCTTTCATGCTGTCTCTGGAGAATTAATGGAACAAATTCATTTCCATCAACTCCAGTGAAGCTGTACCAGGAGTGAATCAGACCCACTTTTCCCTGCTAAATGCAGCTGTTGCCCCGTGAAACCCTGATCCAAAGTGCATTTCAGGTTAAACCTGGAATGTTTTGTGATTAAACGCACAAAAAAATAAAACCAAAGCTTAATTTTAAGATCTCTTAGTGAGTATGGTATGTTGGTGTGCGAGCTCCCTGGAGGAGTGGCAAGGGGAGGTGGACTATGAGAAGGAGTAAGGGGTAAATAACCACTACACTGCAGAATTCAGGCAGAAAATTACCTTTCTTTGAAAATTGTCCTGAGTTGGAATGAAAATCATTGTCAAACATCCCTGCAGGGTCCTATGAACTGCTCACCTTTGCTCCCTCTTGTTCACCCTCTCTCATCCTCACCCTCGCTTCAACATCTCTCCAAGACCAGGAGAGATGGCTCCAGTTCTTCACCTGGCCCTCGTTTCACATCTTTTCATTACTCCCCAAAACTTATTTTGGGCTGACTCACTCTCACCTCAACTCACTGACCTGAATTAATCCTTTGTGTAATTCAACTGACTAAAATTGACGTACACGGAGTTACATCAGAGCTGAAATTAACCCAGTCTGACTAAAATAGCACCTGCCTTTTCTACTGAACCATTGCCTGTTTCTTCCCCACCTCCACCCACATATCGTGATTTTAAGATTTCTTTCTCTTTTGCTGCCATGAGCAAGCTGTGCTCTCAGTGGCTGGTGTTGCCCTCTGCTCTCCAGCATCCTGTTCTCCTTCATCCCCACAGTACAAGCTGTCGGTCTCTGCTAACAGTGAAGCCTTGCCTACGTCCCAGACTATGCAATAGCTTTTCATCTTCTGTTGGATGTTGCTGTCCTTCATGATAGAGATGCACCAGCTGAGTTCAAAGCCTGGTTGCTGTGGGCACTTCATATGCCTGTAGAAATTACAGTCTTACTCCTAAGAATTTGCAAGTCAGAGTGCTAAGATGCACAAAGACGAGGAGGGAAGTCAGATGAAGGTGAAGTGGTTTGTCAAAGGTAGCATAGCAGGAAAATGGCAGAGCCATGGATGTCAAACTCAAAGCAGCTCTTCCTTTTCCATGACTGTCTTTATGCAGGCATAGCATTTCTCATCATTTCTTACAACCCTTGTCTTTGGGCCCTCAACCTTATGGGAGGTCATTAAACGTCTCCTTCACTTTCTTTCTCATCCCCTCTGGCCTTCTGACTTCTTTCAGCTTGCCCCTGGAGCCTGCTCATGTTGGCTAGGCTTTCTTCCCTCCTCCTGCAAAAACCCTGGGTGTTTGCAGCATGCTCCTCTCTGGTTGAGCTGTACTTTGTTTGGCAGCATGCTTTACCATTCGCATCTGGGTATCTCTTTGGGGCAAGGATTTATTCCATAATTACTCTAGCTTATTTATTATCATGGCATATATATCTGCAGTGTTATGCAAACTGTAAAGGCTTCCAGTTCTAAAGGTCACCATGGGCGTACCTTGTGTTTACCTTCTAAATGCAGATGAGCTCAAAAGGAAAGGGAATGGCAGGCCACCGATTAGATGAAGGCAGGGAATCGCCCTGATCTAACTAAATTGCCCAGGCAGCGTTCATAAAAGTAGGTTACCTAGTGCTGCAGACAAACAGCCCGATCTGAACTCACCTTCTCCAAGGCAACTGAATTAATCCCCCAGCTTCACTGTGCAGTCCCACAGCAGTATATAGCTGCATGGTCTGGACACCCAGAGCAGCAAGAGAAATGTCCTGACCCCTTCCCACCATAAATGTCAGGCCTACTCGGTCTCCCACGCTGGGACTCGGGTATGGCACTTCTTGTTCTCCTGTATCATGACTGCAGAATGAGAGGCAATATTGAGTGACAGACAAAGCTTCCTGGAGGTGATGAACAGATCCTGTGATGTTGCCTTGCCACAGATGATTTGGCCCAAGCTCAAATGAGCCTTGCTGCAGCTAATGACCTTCAGATGAAGCCTAGCTGGAGAGCTACCACATAACCTGTGACCAAGGCCTCCAGTAAATCCCTCCCATTGCTTGTCACAGTGTTACCCCAAGCATTAGCATTTTTGAGCTGTAATTTGCCATTCATATCGCTCTGCAGTGCTGAAAGAGGATCACAAGGCAATTACCTTACATGAGAGTATGAAATTACCCCACTACTTTCTATATGCAACTTGCAGGAAGAGTCGAAGGATAAATTAAATGTTTGTGAGAAACACAAAATGCTGAGCCATTAGTTGCAGTCCTTCCCAGGATCATCCGCTGTCTAATTGCATTTCCTGCCTTACTGTGGCTTAGGTCAGTTGTCAGCATGAGAAAAAAAATCCAATCATCACTTCCTCTACTAATTGGCAGCCTCAACAAAGTGGAAGTAGAGCCATGAAGACTGGACTCTCTCATCCTGCTTGTAAGAGCAGAGATAATCTGGTAGGGATGGGGATCTGCCACAGGCTGCACTCTTCCCCAGGGGATACAGCTGCTTCTCCAACAGAAGAAAATTAAATACAGGAGGGTGGGGAAGAAGGTGTGGGGTCTGACAAGCAGAAACATGTTAGTGAGGCAGGCTTGCTGGAAGACTAAAAGGGAAATTGCTCATGGTCACTGTCAAGGGAAGATCTTTTTAAAGATCCCACAAAAGGATGCAGGGCAAATAGAAAAGAGCATGTGAGGAGGGTAGGCTAAACACGAGGCGACATCTGTGGATTCTCCATTGTCAGGAGAAGAGGGGAAAAAGGAATGTGGATAAGCCCAGAGCTGTGGCTTATTTATATTGGAGCTCCTCTTCCCTCTTCTTTCTTGCAATGCATTTTGCATGAGGGTGCAACACGGTAACCTGCTAAAGGCTGAAAATAAAGATGTGTGGGGACAATCTGTCTGAAAAATACCCCTCTGGAGAAAGGAATCTCTTGAATATGATGATCAAAGTGTTCAGATATTAACAGATAAGAATGGTTTATGAATCTGGGTTAGCTCAGGATCCATTTGATTATTTTTAAACTTCTCAGACTGAAAGCTACAAACACATTTCTCTCAGAGAAATGCCACTTACTTTAAAATGAGCTGCAAAATCTTGATTAATTGAGTTGCAAAAGAAATGGATCTAAAAACAAGCAGTGGGGGAACATAACTGTGTTATGCACTTGGGTTTTGTTTTGAAAGAATTCAAACCCAGATCTTTCTGCCAATGCTGATCTGAACATCCATTATACAGTATACAGCCTGAATTCAGGTGTCCATAGACCCAGGAAGGGACAGCCTGGGTCACTGCCTCTATGACACTGTCTCAGGACCAAGACCACCACCATGCCTCAGACTGGCTTGCTTAGAAGCTCTTCCCTGCTGAAGTCCAAGGTGGGAATATCTCCTGTATCAAATGTAGGCACTACGCTGGTTTCTCCTTGTGTGGACATGGGGTGGCCGGGAGGGCACCCCTCCTTGGAGCAGCGTTAAAGCCTGGTATAAATGGTGTTCTGCAGTGTCTCGGTCAAGCCAAAGTATGATCTAGCCAGATCACTAGTGTGATCTAGCCAGAACAGAAGCAGGGGATGTTGTCTGGTATTTTTTTATGGCCTTAGTTCTGGATTTATAAAGGCAAAAACAAATGAAACAGCAGATGTCAAGCGTAACTTCCTGTACAGTTTTGCTTTCACACCTACAACACGTCTCTCTGGAAATAGCCTTTTGGGAGGGAGGTCTGGCCAGCTCCTTTTATTTATTTTCTCTGACTCACAGGAGTTGCTGGCACCCACTCAATCTCCCTTCATGCTGGCACTGCTGGACAGAAACTCTGGTGAGTGAAAGGTCTGGAGCTAGCCGTGCCTCCGATAAGGTTGTGAGCAGCTGACTTCTTTGCATTGCCTCTCTGAGTATTTTTAAGCTAGATACACATCAGCAGCCAGTGTACACTGATCAGTAAAGGACCTCTTCCAAACCGTATAAACACACTTCTGTCACATCTTAAAATCTAGCTGTATCTTTATGTTCATGAATCACAAATCAGCTTATTCCATCTCCAGGTCTAAGCCTACACTTCAGAATTCTGCATCTCCCCTCGGAGGATTCCCTTTTTTCTTTCTTATGCTGCTCCCTTCATGCAGTTTTGCATTTACTGTGGGGGCCAAACTGCTTCCTGCCTGTTTTTTCTTAAGTTTTAAGGCCAACTTCTAAATTCTACCCCCATGTTCAAGCTTCACAGTTCTATTATTTCTCCCCTCTTTATAAAAACGCAAGGCTTCCTATTTTGCCATGGCTTTTTTAGCCATCTTCCAGGATGGCTAAAACTTTGTGGATACGAGGGCCTCATCTCTGCTTACCACTGCTCTCTATTCCTCCACTGATTACACAACTTCTCAAAAGAATTTGTTCACTCTTGGACACATCATGTCTCTTTTGCGTCCCCTCCAGTGACTCCCTCTTAGCCACCACACAGCATGGGACATCTTGTCCTTGTCGTCAGCACATAACTCTGATTCCCACCTCATCTTGCTATACTGGCTGGTGGCCTACTCCACCGTATCAAGACTGTCCCACTAATTGCTTCCTGCCAGTCTGCTCCTCATCCCTCCAGCCTCTGCCTGGGACACCCACCCAGCCTTCCCTCTGTGCTCCATTCCTCTTCCCATCAACTCTCACCTGAGCGTTTTCTTCTCCAAAGAGTCGGTAGCAATGCACACTGACAGGCGGCCAGTACGCACGTTAAGCATACACGATGCTGTAGACTTGTTGCTGCCTTAACCTACCAGTGCCCCCACGCCTGGAGTCCCTTTGCCTATAAAGCACACTGTGATTTGAGAGCTACATAATTATCGCTGCGATTAAGCATCCTATTCGGAGACTGCATTGCTGATTCCTCATTGTTTTCTCTAGAGAGACCTTTCACTCAGGGTTTGGCTCATGTGCAAAGGGGCTCTACAGCTGTCCTCTTTTTTCCTCCCTTCCTTGCAGGAGAAACCAAAGTAAACGTAGGTGATGCTGGCTTGGGTTTTGTTTTTAAGCTCTTCCTTGTAGCAGTCCTGTGGAGTACTATTTTCCTCATTTTACAGATGGGGAACTGAGGCACAGCAGATGTCTTGCCCAAAGCCCCACAGGGTAGCTCAGCTGAATCCTGAATTGCAACCAGTTCTGCGTCCTTGCCTACATTGGAGTTGAAAGATTAAGCAAGAGACCTGGGTCAGCACTATGTCTTACAAGAAACTGCCTCAAACTGTTGCCCTTTGAATGGGAGCAGCCAGGGAAAATGGCTAAAGGCCTTTCTGTGCATGCTCAGTCAGCAAATACCTTGCTGCAAGAAATAAGCCCGCAAACACAGTTGTTCCTTTCTGCTCTCTTCAGAGGCCTCTCCTACCTATTTACTCCTGCATGGAAACAACAGCTGAAAAGCTGAGTGGGAGGCCAGAAGCACTTGACTCAGTTGTGGGAATTCTCCAATTCATCAGCTAGGTTTTCTCCCTGAGGCAGTGTAATAGACAGAAAGGAAGCCTCTGAAACCATTTCTTCATCCTCTTGATTGCAGTCTGTCACTACTGCTGCAGGAGTGACACACCTTCCACCGCCTGCAGCTCTCTGGGTTGCTGGAGGGAGAACGGAGAAGGCAAACACTTCTTCCTCTCCACCCTGAAATCGCTTGTTTCAGGCTTTTTAGCTCTGCCAGTACTTGGACGTGACTAATGCACCCATTCCTGTGCTGCGTTGGCAGCCCTTGCAAATGAAATTTCAGACTCCGGACAAGCAGAGCGCGGGTTGCTGCGCACGTAACAGTCTTCCCACAAACTCCTGGATCCTGGCTGCAGACAAGATAGTGCAGAAGATGCAATCTCCACCAAGCCTTTGCGAGTCTTGCTATGGTGCCAGTCAGCCCAGGGAAGGAGTGTACTGTTTAATAACAACCATGGCACAGACACCTATTTATTTATTCTTCCACTTCAAGACAGCAAAGCCCCATCACCTCAGGCTAACCTGCAGCTGGAACACTGAGAAATGGAAAAACACTCTCCTGTATCCTCCATCATGTTAGCCATCCTATTTTCTTTGCAAAACTCATTTTGAACCAGTTGCTGCTTTTCAGGAAGGAAAAAAACCCCGAACAAAGCAAACCCCCAAAAGGTAGTATGGTTGATCAGAAACATTTTGGTAAACCATGTTTTGTTTCGGGGATACCACCCCTCAAAAAAAGGCTTCTACTATAAAGCTGTCAACCACAAAATTATACTTTAATATCTGCCCCTGGCTTTACTCCTGGTTTGCATGCAGATGCTGACTGTTCTGGGGAGAAATAAAGTATAGATGAGGGGGAAGGCATCAGAATTTTATTCCTGAAGAGCTGAGTTAAACCCAAAAATTTATACAAGAGCTTGTAGCAGTTTGTCACAAGGGAAAGTCTGCTGGGAAATTTATCAAAGAATATATCATGAGGTGGGCTATTTAGGGACTGAAATTACACAGGAAGGACTGGCAAGAAAGATATATGCTCAGGACAGGTGCAGTTACAATTAATGCTAAATATAAGGTGTCATATCTTTACCTAACGCTCAACCTGCACTGCCTTGCAAAGGAAAGCGAAGCAATTAGGCCCAAATAACCAGAATATACGTGGGAGGTGTTTGAAGGCAGAAGATTTAAAGCACTGTAATGGGGTTGGGGGAGGGTTACAGTAAGAGGTAACATTTCCTGATAGGTTAGTTTACATCCTTTGGAAAACATTATGGAACCAGACCAGAAAAGTAAGCAAGACCTTAACCAGAACTTTGCTTGATATCCAAGCAAAGGTGAAAAGCAAAGAGACCCAACCCTGCCTACATAGACGCAGCCCCTCCAAGCGAGTGATCCCTAGGAACAAAATAAGTCAAAGGATGGCTAACGTAGTTCTGCGTGGATCTGCAGCTGCCTCAGCCCAGTTCAAAAGCAGGCTCTCCCTTTCTTCTTTCTCTTGAGCAGGTAGCACCTGAGCTACAACAATAATGACCCTCTCCTAGAATGGAAAATCGAATTCACTCCTCAGTCCCAGCCGCAGTATTTCCCCCACCCTGCCTGCCACTTTTCTTCTTCAGGCCCAAAGGGCTGAGTTACCCCTGTGACAGAGAGAACAGTATTTTTGCACAACTCTTTTCTACCAGTCTTTGAGGTGAGGCTGTCAGCTGGGTGGTCGGGGTGTATCAAAAGAGAACGAACTATCAGGCCTTATAAAAAACTCCATATAGGAAATGCCCTTGGTTGGAATGTATTGCTGTGTGAATGCGGAGGGAGGAGAGGAAACATGCAGGCATTGGGAAACGGTCTCCCTCAGCTCTTGCACAGCTCCTTGCCCCTATTTATTGTATCAACATACAGACACCACTTTGTCTTTTAGAGTGAGGGATGGGGCCTAAACGTTTCATCACAACAAACTGAAAAATGCTTTTGCTTGGATGTGGGAAATGTTTGCCATCTTTTAAATATAAAACTAAACATATATTTGTGAACTTACTGTTGCTTTCATGTGGGAGCCTTCGCTGAACACAAACGATTACATTGTGCAGCTGCAAATGAATAGAGCATCTAGGATTAAAGAGATTTTTATTTAGCCACATATGAAATAGCAGAGCTGATAGCAGCCTCTGGTACAAAAAAGCCCCAGTGACCTAACAAGTAGCACCGTGAGCACCGGAACTAACAAATCTGCATCTCCTGTGTATTTGTATACGGTGGTTGATTGACTAGGGTGTCTAAGATGGCACAAACTTCATTTGAAGCTTTTCAGACAGATCAGGCACTTATTAGTGCTTTCGCTTTTATGGAGTATCTGCAACATAACAAGGCATGAACCCGCGCTGTAACTTTCCCTGTTGGGGACTGCGATAGGGTCCCTTTTTTGCTCTCAGACCGTTTGTGTTCACAAAATCTGTAGGGATGCCATTATGCTTCTGCCAAACTTGTTCAAAATTGGCCAGTGGGCTCAACAGTTATTAGAAATGGACAGACAGGCAGGCAGATGCAGGCACCATGACCACGTAAGCCTCATTTGCATCAGAAATCGGGCTAAAAGGACCTATATTGAAATTAATTTTTTAAGGCGAATTGATGGAGGAGCAGACCTCTGCAAAGTACAATTTTCAAATTTTAAGTTAATTTCATGCTAGGAAAAGCTACTGCTGACAGGCTGGAATACTAAAATTCTCCTTTTTACCTAAAGGAGAGGAACAGCACAGGACGAGCTCTGATGCCCCACCTCACCCTTGGATTTCTAAGCTAACTCATACCGAGAGCAGGTGATTGCTTATAAAGAGGAGGCAAAGAACACCTCCAGCAGCTCTGTCCCTACAATTTTTTCATGCATATGAGCACTTAGGGCTAATCACATATGTAAAGCGCTGCAAATGCCTTGTATTTCACCGCTGCCTTGCCTTTATCCCCATTTCCTTGATTATCCCTGCCAGCTTTGTTCCTGGGCTGCAAGGGCGAAGCCTGCTTTTCATCCTTTGTGTGCGCACTGCAAACCGCAGCGGGGCCTGGATCTATATGAGGGCCCCTAGCAACTATCACATAGCACGCAGAAATCGTAATTTAACATTACAGCCCCTAGTCTCTCAGCTGGGATGCGCGCATCCAGCCGGGGGTATTTATTCACGCTCCCAGACAGAGCTAGGACCATGGCTGGTTTGTTCCCAGCTCTGACACCAGCCCGCTGAGCGGCCTCGGGCAAACCGCTCTGTCATCTCCCCATCTGCACACGGGATGCCCACCTCCCGCCTTTCTGGAGCCGCTGAGCTGCTGCTGCTGCTGCTCTCTAAGTGGGTTTGAAGAGGGCTGGCCAGCGGCCCGCTGCAGCCGACCAGCCATGGCTTGCAGCCACCGTGTGGCTCTGGCCCCATCCCGGTCCTACTCGCGGCCCTCCTCCTTTCCCCCATGAGCACCCCCCCCCGGCTGGCTGCCACGTCTGAGAAAGGGGGGAGAACCTCTCTTAAATACTCTTTCGTATTTGCACCCTCTGGCCAAGGACCCCGGTGCGGGCCGGGCCGTGGGACCGCCACCCCTGTCCCACCCAGCTTCGGGGCAGTCTCCGGGAAAGGGGTAGGGCCGAGGGGACAGTGTGGAGCGTGCGGGGCCGGCGCAGGGCGGCGAGGCCGCCCCACCCGTCGGGGCGGGCTCGGGCAGGCCAGGTGAGGCGGTACCGGCGCTGCCTTTCCCTCCTCGTGTAGCGTCCCGTCCCGTCCCGTCCGGCCGGCGCTGCGGGAGCCGGCGGCATGGCGGAGTCCCAGGTGCTGCTGCTGGACGAGCTGCACGTCAATGAGAAGGTGACGGAGGCCCAGGCCCGCTTTTACTACAGCGAGGAGCAGCGCCGGGCCCTGGAGGCACTGGTGACCCGGGGCGAGGCGGCCTACCGGGAAGCGCTGAGGAAAGAGCAGCTCCGCGACTTTCTTTCCAGCCGGGAGCTGCAGGCCCTGCGGAGCGGATGGCGGGGGTACGACGACCCCGCGGAGGGTGGCAAGGTGGCGAGGGGGCCCGGCGGAGAGACCCTCTCGCTGGCCTACTGGCCCGAGTGCTCGGACACAGAGGTGCCCCCGTTGGACTTGGGCTGGACTGACAAGACCTTCTACCGGGGCATCAGCAGGGTGGCCCTCTTCACGCACCCCCGCAAGGAGGAGGGTGCGCCCCACCTGAAGGAGGTTGTGCGGGAGATGATCCAGCAGGCACAGAAGGTAGGGCCCGGCAACCACATGAGGCTGCTGGCCTCGACGAGGCAGCCCTGCCCGCCTTCATGCCTGGGCCGTGGCTGCCTGCATGGAGGGCTTGGGCTGAGGATGCGTGGGGTGGAAGGGAGGCAATAGCTAGCCCACCGTGGCCAGGCTTTCCTCTTTGGCCCCTTCCGCACGCACTCCAGTTGGTTGGTGTCCACCGGGCAGGGCTCTCCCTGCAGTTTGTTGCCAGTCACTTGTTGCCAAAGCTGATGCCCAGGATGGGGTTAAACCCTTACACATCCCCCAACCCCCGACTGGTTGGTGGTTTGCTTTGTTCTGCTCCAGTCTGATCCTCTGACTCAGGGGAAGGCAGGTTATGATGCTGTCATAGCCAGCCTTCTTGTAGAATCATAAAATCAGCTATGTTGGAAAAGACCTTTTAAGATCATCAAGTCCAACCTGTATGTGCAGGTATCCCTAGTTAAACACAGGGCAGCGAGTGTGGTTATGGAGTGGTGGTATATTAGGTTTATTTTTTGTGGTCTCAACACCATCCAGCCTGGACTGTGAGCAGCCAGACAATATGTGGCTGTGCCTGCTATTTATCTTTGGTTGGAAAGGACTGTTAGTGGTGACAGAACACCCATGGCAAGGAAACAAACTAGCCACAATGCTACAACAGTTTGTGCTGCATAGGAGGGGGCAATGAGGAGGTTTTTCTAGGTGTAGGTGAAATTTCCAGGGAAGACCACCCAAGAACAGACCCCCTTCAGGGCTGACATCCCCCCTGGGAAAGGGGGCTAACAGCCCAGCAGGCTCATTCCTGCTTTTGTTTTTTTTTCCTTTCTGGTTTTTCTTCTGCTAATGCAGCAGTGATTTCCTCCTCCACCTGCTTCATCCCCCCTTTCTTTGTCCCCGCCAGCACACGCTATACACACAACTTTCGCAGACTTGTTAAGACCAAATCTGCTGGGAAACACTGAAAACTTCCAGAGAGGCATTAATTAATCCAGCAGGTGAGCTTCACGGCCCCCTGCTCACAAAAGTACGTGCACACCCCAAAATCCTGTTCAGTGACTGATGTGATCAGTCGTATACAAGAGCCAGAAGCTGTACAATCCTCATGCTCCTATTTAGTGCAACGTCACATCATCTTTGCACTGCTCTAAATGCCTCTACAGACTGTAGAGGCATTTGGGAAAGCCCTGGGAAGCTGCTGTTTCATAGCTGTGCCTGGCACCTGGAAATAATTAATTCCTTTGTAGGTTTTCATGTTTTTCTCTGACTGGACAAACTGTGCCCCTCCCAGCCCAAAGGTGGTTTCATGTTTAATAGCCATTTGAGTGTTTAATGGTCCTTTTCATGATAACTATGCCTATTGTATTCAGCTGAGCTGGCCCTGGAAACTAAAAGTCTCCAGGTAGCAGCTTTTAGTTCAGCAGAGGAGAGGGGGGTTTTGTTGGTTTTGTTTTTTTTGAGGGGGGTCTAAACAGATACTAGTAATGTGGCACATGTCTGTGGGTGGCTTATCAGTGTTTTACAAACATATGTTAATTAAGCTGCCTTGCTGCAGTGAGATTGGCAAGTTAATGCTTGCCAATCTTCACATATCTATGAAGAGCTAGGCACACCTATGGGCCTAATAGATAAGTTTATTATCCATGGGATAGATAGAGGAATGGGGAAAACCTCTTGCAGGGGCAGACACTCATGCTCTGACTTGCTCTACTTGGGAACGCTCCTAGGTAATCTTGTGGCAAGGGTATGAGAAGACTTAACAACAGGGGTTGCCCACTGTACATTTTGCTGGCTTGAAAGTGTCATCTGCAAGGCAGCTCATCTGCTTTTTGAACAGGACTGCAGTTTGCATGGGTTTAATTCACAGTCTTGCAAAGAAGCCTAAACTGATCCAGGGCCCCAAAGCCTGGAGGGAACCATCCATTCATATTGTAAGGCAGTACCAGCAATTAACGGTTTGTCCAGGACATGTTGTAATTTCTGCAGTCATTGAACTCATTGCAAATGGAAGGGATGGAAAGAAAGCAACACTTCTGCTACCAATTCTTGATCAATTCTCTATGTGGATGTTCTTGTTTCAAATGAATATTCTTGTTCCTAAATTACTACATCAATACCACAATGTGTGGAGGGGAGCAGGAGCGTAACAGGCCTGAATTACTGCATAAACTGTTCATGCCTTTAATTATAATCTGCCTGTATATGAAGTTATGCAGGAATAAAGTGGCAAAAGTTCACTGTATTTTAATTTTTAGAGGTTCTGGTAACATTCCTTGCATCTTGCTGCTTTGTGCTGGGAAGTGGGAACCAAGGCAGGACCTGAAATCCATTTCTGCCTAGCAAAAGTTATATGGGGCCTTATTGTTAGTATAATGTAGCTCCACTGTAGTTCACCTGTATTAGTAACCTATGTGTTAATAATGAGCATGAGCACAATGTCAGCTCTTTTTTCCTTTTTCTAACAAAGAAAATCTTGCGTAAGCACTGTTGACAGAAGGAGCCTGACAGAGCAGATGTGTTGGTTGTTGTTGACCGTACAAGCAGAGACTCGGCAAACACAGTAGGGGTTTACTGTGGCATCACTTTCCCGAAAGCAATTTGTTCAAGGGCATTTTTGAAAGGAAAGAAGTCTCTGGTGAGAATTATTCCCCATTCCATAGAGGGTTCTTTCAACTTCAGCTGCACTTCTTCCAAACTTCAATTGAAGAAAATCCACTGTTCAGTCCGGTCTTCAGCTCCATTCACCTGGATGTGGCATCCTCACCACAGCCTGGGCTTGGCACTGTGACCCCAGCACCTGGGAAATTAAGGCAACTCTTCCCAGCATACTGTCAGCATGAGAAAGGGAGAATGACAAAACATCTAAGTTCTGCATTAAAGTTGCCCAGAACCTTCTTGGTTTTGTTATTACTCATCCTATGGATGTTCAGGCTTGTCAGTCACGTCAGTGCAGCCTTTTGTTTTTATGTAAAATCTATGCCTGGAAAGAGGCATAGTTTTATACCAGAAAAAAATATACATGTGAAGAGAAGGAATGATCATTTTGCCTCCAAATCTTGAATACTCACCCCAGTCCCTTCCTGACAAATATGAGGTGTTTATGTTTGAGCTCCATAAGACATTCCTCAGCCATTTCCCTGAGAGCAGATTTCTTACAGGGAACTGGGAAAAAAGGAAAATAAAACTCTTGTTGTCTGGACTATGCCTCATGGCTGAGGATTCAGGCCTTGGTTCCTCAGCACATTCATTCTTCCATTAGTCACCTTCTGAGTAAGTGTCAGAGCTGTGTTTTTCACTCTTATTTTTCAGTCTATTTTCAGTGGTGTTCTTTGATTTAAGTGGATCTGTACAGAGGCAACAAAAGTTTTACAATACAGAGGAGAAATCAGGTATTGGGCATTCCCCAGGCTGCTGAAATACTCCATCTTCCTTTAGAAGAAGGAGAAATCTCAAAGACATTTATTAAGTTCCTTCCAAAGTGCAGCAGGAGCCAAACCAGAAAATTACAAGATTATCGGCAGTGCTTGGGCATGTACATCCCGGTACTTCTGTTTCTCCTATATCCTCCTCCTCCATATTCCGGTGTCTGTGCTCTCCTTTTTTTTTTTGCATCAGTATGATGTGCCTCCCTTTGAGTTCCTAATATTTTATTCAGTTGTCTGTCTACTCTCTTCTTGTTTCCAGATTATCGCAGTAGTCATGGATGTATTTACAGACCGGGACATCTTCCGCGATATTGTTGATGCAGCATATAAGCGCTGGATCCCAGTCTATATAATCCTAGATGAGGAGGGTGTGAAGCTTTTCCTGGAAATGTGCAGATGCCTTGACCTCAGTGACTTACAGATCCGGGTAAGATATTCAATACTGAATCATCAGCTCCTGCAGGTCAGAAGTAATGAAGCTTGGAATTCACTCAAACAGGCAAACACACGTCTTCCTGCAAGTCACATCACAGCACTTAGACAGGGGTTGATGGAACATGGAGGTATAAGACAGTGGCTTGCTAATACAGAAAGAAAGAGAAAGGAAAGATTTGGATTTTTTGAATTTCACCTGAGACCTTGTGACCTAAAAATTCCTGTTTGGGAAGAAAATTTTCTGAGTAAATTCCTGTTTGCAAGGATTCAAACTAAAGTCCAGTGTAGCACTATGAGTTGTTGTCTGCATGGATCGCAGTTATAGGACAAATACACTCTGTGAAAGCAAGACTTTCCTATCCAGCAGCGATCAGCTGGAAGTGAATGAGCTTGCAGTCCTCCTTTGCCTGAGAACTTAAGGGATTGAGGAGCATAGCTGCTCCCCAGTTCCATAACAGAGTATGCCTTCATATAGTGCATGCAGCACAACTGAATCGTCAGCCTAGCTTGGCTGGCAGAAGCAGCCTCAGTAGAATCTCATTCCATTACATACTGACTGAAATCCTTTGTGTGTTTATAGTTAGTGGTGTATTCCTTGCCTTTTTCATGTTTTTTAGTCACTGTCACTACTACAGACTTGTTCTGAATACTGACAAAGTTGCTAGGTTGGAAACAACCTATGGGATGCCAGACTCTCCCCTCTTGTGATCCAGCTGTTCTGAGCAGTGGGGGTGGGGGGAGGAATAAAGCCTTTTTGCCTGAAGGAAAAACTTTGCCCGAGTCTTCCATAAACACTCAATTAATAGTTAAAAAACAAATCCACAACCAAAACTCAAAAAGCTCCAAAGATTATACAGGCTCATATTGGTTAACAGTTGGACTTGATGATCTTTAAGGTCTTTTCCAACCTAAACTATTCTATTATTCTCTGATATTAACCATTTTAGGAGAATCATCTTAGTTCTGGATGAAAATTACTTGCATATATCTGAACAGTGCTCCTGTGAACTGTCACTCTGCTCTGAGTTTCTGGACTTCATCAAAAAAGACATCCAGCCAAGCAGCTTTCTCATCTTTCTCCAAAACAGAGATAGAAGTTTCTTTCCTCTGTTGTCTTTGAAAGCAAGACAGACCTTTTTCAAGTTTCAGGGGTATTCTGTGGCTTAGGCTTGAATCTCTTTGGTAAAAAACTGTGAAATCACAGCAGTAGTTCCATTTGCTCTGGTACCCATTTCCCAGTATTTTTCTCACCATGTCCATCATGTGTAGGAATGATGCCTTCAGTACAGCATATTTTAAGTCCTGGATAGAGTGAATGAAAAGATGCCCTGGCATTTTGTCTGCTTTCTCCGTTTTTAAACAGGAAGTGGCACCCTTCTGCTTTTCCTCTACCACTTTCTCCATAGGTATCTACCCAGACTTTACCCTCCAAAACCAATTATCCAGTGACATGCCAAAGCATTGACTAGGTCCTATAGCAGCCTGCTTGTGTTACGCTTTCCAAAGAGGTAGAGTTCAAACTGATGTCTTCAATAGCAGGAGAAAACTCTTCTGTGTCCCTTCTGTGCTTTCCTTCTCTCACTGCGGCCCTTGCTATGTTTTTGATTGGACTCCTGCTAAGTTGAGCTGAAGGATATCCATTGCAAAGGACTTTTTAACATTCTTTTTTTGACCTAGTTATTCACACTTCTGCAGAGCTCCAACCCACAGAGTGCTGTCCTTCAACTTTTTGCCCTTCTTCCCAGCTATCTCAGGCTGTATCTTAAATTGCCCTTAAGGTAGTTGTATTTCTTTTCCAGTGTGGATAAGGCTTTAGCTATTCTTGCTAAGGTCAGTGCAGTTTATTCCTGTTTATAGTACTATGAAAAGTCTGGGAAGAGTCTTCCTGTAAGGGGAAACAAGTCATTTGCCTCTCAGGGAAGATGGCTTCTTAGTATCCTGCCCAAGGCTGCCTTGGATGTATTTATGCTGCTGCTTGGGTCAGTATGGCAGAAGTCATCATACAGTGGTTGCCCTGAATCACCAGGATTTAGATACCCAGGGAATCTCAAGCAAGGTTAAGGCTTCCCCTTCATGACTTCCCCCACCTCCACCTCATTGATGGAATGCATTGAGGGTCATTTTGATCTTTTGGTGTTGAAGACCCAGATTTTAAAAGCCAGCAAGCTGGGCCTCTGGGCTTGCTCAGGCAGAATCTTGTCCCACACTGATCACAGATGATGCTGGAATTGCTGAGGAAGAATGAGAAACTCTAGTGCAGTTAACTCTATCATTCACCCATTCCTTACTTATGACTTTCTTTCTTCTGATATCTGCTTTGATGTCTGATTCTTTTTATTCTCCACAGATTTCAGCATCAGGGAAAACATTCTTTCCTTACACAGTCTTTTTGTGTAATCATTTTGCTTTCTTCTAAAAGATTTTCACCAGCAGGCCATTAGTATCCTTCCTGCCCTTCCCACCATTCCTTTGGAGTACTTGGACAATACAAGCTTTTTCCTCAGAAAGTTGCAGCAATATGGGATGTAACTTTAAAGTTTAGAGGCAGGGAAAAGGATCCCAGGGAAAGAGGAAGAGAGATGACATGATACCATGGGCTGTCACTGCTGCAGGGCGAGGATGCTTATTCTGTCTTCTGTCACCACCAGATGCTCAGATCATTCACTGATTTCCCACCCTTTTGTTTCCATTGCTGTGTTCATCCAGCACAGAGTGAATACTTCAATGGTCCTAATACAGGGAGATTTACTGTTAACGCTGGATTTTGCCCCTTTGTCTATATACAGTGCTGGGCATTTTCACAAAATTCCTGGCTAGCATATCATTTTGGGATGGGAAAGTATCATGACCTGCTGTAGGAAGACAGTACCTCACAAAACAAAAGACAAAAAGTTCTTTACTGACTCCAAGCATGAAATGAGAAAACCTCAATGATTGTCTGAAGGCCAGAGATCACTAAACAAACACTGAAATTCAACCACTGGCCCATTTATGCTGGGCTGTTAGTAAAAGCATGCCCTGTGTGTATAAGTCATGTGGCTTCCTGAGCCTACAGGACATGGTTTGCCAGACCTTTGTTATGTTTGTTAGGCCCAGGTCGGTCCAGGGATAACAAAGTGTCAGTCACAACAAGAGTGTTCTTCGGAGATCATGATGGATCGAAGTACTCAACTACAAAATTCATAGTCCCACACAAATTCTCTTCTAGTTGATCTGAGGGTGGCTGTTCTCACCATCTTTCAGACAAGTTCTCTTTTTCTTGATTAGCTTCTGCTAATCAAGACCGCAGTAACAGACACTCCTGCTCAAAGACAAGGAGTTCACTTAGAGCTCCAAGCAAGCCCAGGGAATGAGTTACCTGCAGGAAGTTTCACCTTCATGTTAATTTTTACATTAATTTTCCCAACATGTAAGGAATTCTTACCCTCACTTCACTCTTAAAACTTCTCTTAAACTCTTAAAAGCTTCTGCCTAATTTTTGGAATTTCTTAATCAGTATTTGTATATATTAGGGCCACAAGGATGAGCAGGGGGCTGGAGCACCTCCTGTATGAAGACAAGCTGAGAAAGTTGGGGCTGTTCAGCCTGGAGAAGAGAAGCTGCATGGAGACCTCATAGCCTTTCAATATCTGAAGGGGTCCTACAGGGGTGCTGGAGAGAGACTCTTCATCAGGGACTGTAGTGACAGGAGAAGAGGCGATGGGTTTAAACTTAAACAGGGGAAGTTCAGGTTAGGTATAAGGAGGAAGTTCTTTACTGTGAGGGTGGTGAGGCACTGGAGTGGATTCCCCAAAGAAGTGGTAAATGCTCCATCTCTGGCAGTGTTCAAGGCCAGGCTGGACAGAGCCTTGGGCGACATGGTCTAGTGTGAGGCGCCCCTTCCCATGGCAGAGGTGTTGGAACTGGATGATCTTAGGGTCCTTTCCAACCCAAACCATTCTGTGATTCTATGATTCGAATACCTGCAAGTTTTACTGTTTTGTCAACAAGCATGCCTTTTCCAGAACTGTTTGTGGCAAACACGTAGGGTGGAGCAGTAGTACAAGAAAACAAAGGATAGGAGCTAACCCAAACGAATTCTATTGACTGAAGGGATCCGATTTTTCCAGGGACAGCAGAAAGGGGATCTCCACATTCAGTGTGGAATTGTGGAAAAATTGTGGAAAACCACAGTCAATGTAAGGGTCTGTTGAGTCACTGTCATCTATTGGCTACTGCTTTTGTCTGTTAGTTTAGAGGTCGCTCATGCCATCCATCCCAACTTGAAAGAAAGATCATATATATCAGCAGTTGATCTAAAAGGAAGAGTACACACAGGATTCCCTTTTGGAAGTACTTAAAATGCTTCCTTTTAGGTTCTGCCTTGAGTAGCCTCCCAACTCACCCCCAGCTGTAAGCACTAATGCCCAGGTCTGTCTAGTGATAACAACAAAGTGTCAGTCACAACCCAACCTTTCTAAACTGCGTCTAATTTATCTCTCCATGGATTCAGGGTGAGCTTTAAAAGTGTGTCACAATAAAGCAAGAAAGACTGATTCCTTCACTCTTTGTATTAGGATGCTGTGTCAGGCTTGACTGTTACTAGTTCATATTAAGTTGCTGCCAGGGAGACGTTAGTCACTTCTTGTGATGAGTGGTGCAAGCCTGTGTAAAGTAAATGTGGACACTTAATGCAGGATGCAGCTTCCATAAGCCAGGATATGAAATCTCAAGCAGGCTTCTGCAAGAATAACAGATCTGGAGGGGTCACTTCTATCTGGTGAACTCTCTGGTCATCCAACCAAAATATTTATTATGATTGTAACAGTAGTGTCCCCCCCGCACTCCCCAAAAGGGCTGCAGTATCACCTCATTTATATTTGTCTTTCCTCTTTTGTTGTTGTGTAGTCTGTAGTACATGAACCCGGGCTTGTTCCTCCTCTGTATGGCTTGATGTATCAACCTACAAATGCTCCGTGTTTCTTCAAGGCAGAAAACATTATACAAATAACCTAAGTGATCCGGTGTTTATATGACTTTGTGCTTGTTTTCTGCATTTCAAGATGTATTTATGCACTCCTGTGCCTGCTTTGTTCAAGGAGGCTTATGTATTCTTTGGTTCTATCCCCTCTGTGTCTTTCTAAGTATTATATGTAGTTCAGTTACTGCAGAAATTCAGGTGTGCTTTATTCCCACCTAAAGATGATGTAACGTACAAACACAATAAAATCCACACTTGTTACATGCTCAGAAACTTTCTGCTCACACAGGCTGGTATTTCTTGATTCACAAAGGTACAGGACCCATGTGTTGACTGATTTGAAAAACAGAGTCCTTCTTGTCACTTGCAATCAATATTCCATGATTTGGTCAATCCAGCATTCAGCTTTACTCAGCAAGGAAAGTAATTATTTCAGGTGATCAGCCAGCCAGCTACAAATGTTATTCTAAATACTGGAAGGGGCACCCTTTCTCCCGTGCTGTAGCCAACCTGTATTCAGCATCCCACACATATGACTCACTGCTAGGCCTTGGGCAAATCACTTCATCTTTTTTCTCAGGCTCCTCATCTTTAAAACAGGGTAATAATACTTTCAGCAGTGTTGTGAGCATTAATTAGCTAATGCCCACACATGACTCCAGACAGATCAAGCAATAGATGACTGCAAAATAGTAGTATCATCAGTTACTGTTAGTCAGAATTTGTATTGCTGCTGCTGTATTTTAATGGGGCAAAGAGGAGCAGATTCAAAAGGTAAGAGTTATAGTTAGAAAAATGCTGTTTGAAAGAGATCTGCATTCTTACAATCACTCGTTCCTGCGCACTGATTTCTATAGCCTATCAATATTTAAGCTGTGAGGTTTATAATCATAGGACTTAGCTCTTTGTGGGATCCAAGGCTGTGCTAGCATTAGCCGAATCCTCATGATTCTCCTGCTCTGCAGATGGAGGAAGAATGAGGCAAAGGTGAATTGAGTTTCCCAGAGCATCACAGCAAATAGCATGAGAACTGTGATTACACTTGGGACTATCTGACTCCCAACCCTGGATTTATTACTCTGGATCACAATACCTCTTAGCTTTTCATTGTTAAAAGAATTCTTACAGAAACAGATGGTCAGATGAATAAAATGGTCCATATTTGTGTGTCAGAGTGACAAGATAATTTGCTCTAAACTTACACTGACAATGTTTTTGGGGGGAAGGGGTGTTGTTTCATGTTGGACATTTTGGCAGTTTAGCCACATGTAGCCAGGACCCATGAGCAGAACACTTGGCCCAATATGGGGAAATCTATTCTTATAGTAAGTGCAGGCACACATCTGTTGATGAAAGTTGTGTGACCTTAAATCTGCTTTTTCTCTGTGCCTGGTAGTGCTTTGTTTCATTACTTGTAGGTTTGCTGGCCAGAAGGTGTAAGACAGGAGGTTTGGGGAGAGGTACTTTTCTAACTACTTCCATGCACTTAATGAAAAGTTTTTCCTTCCTCCTCTTCAGAGATTTTTGCTGATCTATTCAGGACATTGGTAGATGTACCCCACTCCTATTGTTCAGAAAACGTTCTGTGTTTTTTCAGTCTCTGTTGAATAGTGAAGAATCTGGGTGGACACTCTGTTTGGGGTTCTTATAGCAAAATTGTAAAGGTCAGGGTTCTCCTTTTGTTGTATCAGACAGGAAACATTTATCTTTTAAGCAATGGAATCGTTTTCTCCTCTCTTCTGTAATAATTAAGTTGTCCAGTCTTCTAATTTGCTCAGTTTTGTCAAGCCATGTGTTGATGGGAATCACAACACAAGCACAAAAAGAACTTAATCTACACCTGTCTCATACAGTACCCTCCAAGTAACCCTGTCCTTTGCACCTATGCACAGATGTTGCAAACTTCCTTGGTTTTGTAGTCGTGCTAATGTAACCTGGAGAAGAGCTCATGGGTGCTGTGGAATAGAGATCAGGATTCAGAGAGTGCTGACATGACTCAGAGCTCACTCTGAATCATTCCCCTGAACTGGGCTGGGCCTTCTGAGCTACAGCATAAGACTGGAGATGCAGGATTACTTGATTTTGAAAGCATTGTTTTGCCAGTGGGCTAAGATGAATAGCTGAAGACAGCAGGCAGGGTTACAAAGATGCTGACCCATTGGACAGGGCTATAAACTGATGGAGGGGAGTGACTTGCTTTGGCAGGGGATGACAACAGGTCTTACGGCACTATGCTTTTCTTTCTGCAACCCTTCTGATTTCTGGTGGATGATACTAAATGAGCTGTAGTCCCAGAAGTAGTGAGATAATGCGAGTGACATGTTAAGACTTGGAGCTGGCAATTATATCATTCTCTGCCCTATTTATTGTGACATTTGGTCTTTTCACCTCCCTGTTAGAATATCCGTATACGTTCTGTGACAGGAGTTGGGTTCTACATGCCAGCAGGGAAGATCAGAGGCACACTGGCATCCCGATTTCTGATGGTGGATGGTGAAAAGGTGGCCACTGGATCATACAGGTGGGTTGCTTTTGCATGAGGCAAAGCTATATTCTTTGTGTAAAGAATGGCCTGTGACTTTGCTTGGGAGTCTTCTTTTTGTATCATTCCCTTTCTTATTCCAGCCTCTGTAATCTGTGTGGTGTGTGTAGAAACTGGGGTGGGACAACAGAGAAGGTGACACAGAGCACAAGCTGCTCCTTAGAGAACAGAACATGCCCAAGCTAGTGGACCATTTCATGGACTAGAGATAGTTCCATACTGTGCTCAGTTCTCTTCAGTGAGGTTTCCATGCTGGGGGCTCCTTCTGTTGATGCAGTGTTGCTTTTTAAAAAGCGTAAACTGTCCTTCAGAGTTTTAGGGCCTTTTCTTCCAGATCTAGTCTGCATGCCTGATGAAGAGCAGTAATAAGCTTCATGTATCTATCCTGACCCATCTTGGCAAGGACATATGGGCAAATGGCATAATGCTGCATATTCCTATGTAGTATCTTAGGTATTGCTAGGTGGGCTGGGTCAAGAATACACCTAGAAATATAATGTTGGTTCTGTTTCCTGCTTTCAGCTTCACATGGAGTTCATCGCACATTGACAGAAACATCCTGCTAGTCTTGACAGGACAGCATGTGGAGATGTTTGACATAGAGTTTCGTGAGCTCTACGCCATCTCAGAGGAAGTTAATTTCTACAAGGAACTGGGTATTGCTAACCCATTCCTTCTTGGAATTGGGAAGCCAGGCCTTCGTTCCTCCACTGTGGCTCGGAAGTTCATTAACCCCAAGTATGGTTTAGTGGCAGGGGCAACCCGTGGTGATATGATGCTCTGGGCTTCACGACACAGGCAAGATAATCAGGGGAACATGGAAAAGGAGGAATCAAGTGAGTCAAAGAAGCGGTTAAATCAGTTTCTGAATGACTTAGTCACATTGGAGCAAGAGTTCCCAGAAATTGATCCACCACTGGAGAACTTGAACAAACTGAATCGGAGCCCTCAGAAACTGTTGTCCCGGCTCCACATGGACCTGAAAAATAAATCCAAATCCAGAGAGTCTATTCGTGATGTGAAGAAAGAAGATGCACAGGCCAATTCAAAGCAAGGAAAACGGTTTGCCAGTGGGCTTTTCAGTCGCAAGGCCAAACGGTCTCCAGGCTCAAGTATTGAGGCCAACTCTTTTGCCAGTGAAGGACATTCAGGAGAAGATCTTGGGAACATGAAACTGGAATATGAGCAGCTCAGCATTGGCCGTGCCAGTGTTCGGAGCACCGGAGGCATCTCAGGTACCAGCATATTCTGTCTCCGTGTCCCTTGTTCTGAGTCTGGCTGATTGGTGGTATTGTTTCCTCTACATTAAATTGCGTGGGATCAAAGAGAAGTAGAAGTTGCATCAAATGATACAGGCAATTTAAGTTGAAGGGAATTTAATGGCATTCTTACTGTAAAGTTGGTACTTCCCATGTAAATGTTTTCCCATACTTCTCAGCAAGCGGATATGGGACAAAGGGAGAGAAAGGTGAATGTTTCCTTATGTAAAACAGGTTGTGTATACAGTTCAGGAAGTGCACTGCCCTAATATCTTAGAATGGTTTGGATTGGAAGATCATCTAGTTCCAACCCCCCTGCCATGGGCAGAGATAGCTTCCACCAGAGCCAGTTGCTCAAAGCCCCATCCAGCCTGGCCTGTGTTTGCTATTGTCATGACTAGCAGGGTGCAGGCAGATTTTCAGTGTAACCCTTCCTTTCCTCATTTGTGTTTAGTTGGATGTGAATCCTGTGACAACTGGAGAAGAGAGGAAAACGTTTTTATGTTGAGGTGAGAGGGCAAGGAGTGGAGGAGAAGGTGAAAGTCTTTATTTTGCTCCTTTATCACCTTCTGGAATAAGGGAGAAGGTTTTGAAAATAGACACTATGGAGAATTAGTTAGATCTCAACTTTTCTTTCCTTGCTAATCATAGAACGCATGATTGATATTTTCACTACATCCTTCTAAGGCTTCATCTGGTTGAAGACATAAATGATAAAGATGTCTCCCAATTTATGGGTTCATAGCTAACTTCCCAAGGTTTTAGATGTTTTATGACAATGAAGTAAATCTATGGACTGTTCAGCCTGGTTGTCTTCCTCTCTCAATGAGCTGTGCTAGGTGTCCATACAGCCTGTGCCAGCAGGAAAATAAACTAGTTCCAGGGAGAAAATTTTTCCTTAACTCATCTGGCCACAGACCATTCTGTGCTCTGATGAATGTGAAATGCAGGCGCAGAGAAACTGAATTCCCTTGAGACTGCCATGATGTGAAATGGAAAGACATTCTCCTGAGACCAAAACCAAAAGAAAGATATTGGGAAGGTCAACAGCAGCAATTGATTAGGTCCTTGGAAATATTTCTGGTGGAATGAAGCACAGACTCAAAAACACCAAACGAACACAAGAGAAAGGAGCTGTAAGAGAGCATGAATTGTGCATTTAAGATTATTTAGGATTTGTGTTTGGCTTTTTGGGAGGCAGAAGGAAACCCTGGTCTAAAGAAGTCCTCTCCCCAAATCACTTTACGGCTTGAGCACAGGCAGTGTGTGCTGCTGGGCCGCATTTCTCAGAGCCAGGAAAACAGTATCTGCGAAGACCTATAGGGAGGTGTATGGGCATTTCCTTTGGAAGGAATGGACCTGAGGGCTTGCACTACCCTCTAGTGACAGAAGTAGAGTATTGTGTAATCTCTGATTTGTCAGCACTTTACAGGATCAGAAATGCACCGAGTTTCTCACTGTCAGCTGTTTTAACGCAGACAGCCCACCATTTCTGCAACGTCGTGATAAAATTAGACTGAGATTAAGGCACGAAAGAGACTGATGTCTCTAGTGAGGTCCCTTGTGGGGCATTGCACACTCTGGGCAGCAGGGATGTCCCTATTCCTTTTAACACAGTGGATCTGGGCCAGACAGTGTGATGCTAGGTCTGGACCATCTCCACAAAGTCACTATCATGCTATGCTGTTCAGGTTTTATTTATTGCCACTTCCTGAAGGCTGACACGTCTTTAAGTAATGATGAGGGAAGAACTGAGATCAGGTTCAGGGAAGGTCCAGCACACCTGCCTTCCCACTGTGCTCTTCCTCACGTGGTAAGTCTTTCCAAGGAGTCCATGCAAGTATTTTCTTGGTTTATGCGAACTGAGAATGCCTGTTCATGGTGGCGGTGGGAGAGTCCAACTTTTGAAGCATGATGTAAGTAGCCTTAGGTCATCTGGTGTTGTAAAAGGCTGAAGGAAGATCACTACCTGGGTGTTACACTGTTTGTGAAAGTTTCTCTAAACTAATGGTCCCAAAGCGGCACATGAGTAGAGATGGCAGAGGGCACATTAGGAAGAGGGAGGCTCATGAGAAAGAGTTAAAAAATGTGTTGCCCAGAAGATCTTGCAGCTACTCAATCAGGAGCACATGCTTCATTAGGATTTAATAAAAAATTCTTGAACATGGGCATGAATAGAATTCCAGCTTCAAGATAAAAATAGGAGGCACTTTGTTCTTGTGTAACTGTAGGAGTGACTTAGTTTTAAAAGTGTAACTTTTCTTTGAGCAAGTCTAGTAAAAACTGGTGCTATCATAGTCTGGGTGACAGAAGGGAGGTAAGAAGTGAAATGAAGGAAGAGAAGGTGCTTGGTATGCAGTCAGGTTGGGATGCAATTATTCAGAACTTCACAGTTTGAAATAGCTGCCCTTACCTTTTGTAAAGATTAAACAGCACACTTAAGCCCTGTGGGCCTGCCTGTGCACACATCCTCCAAAGTCACTATTAATTCTCTAGTACCACAGAGACACATCCCACCTCACAAATGCATAGAGACTAGATCCACACCCCAAGCAGTTTGCAGAGTAATTGAAACACATTATTCAAGTAGGCTAAAAGTCGGGTTCAGCCTTGTAAGAGCAAATGGTGATGAAGAGAATCTGAACTGGGAAGTGATGAAAGTGTGTTCTGTGACAGTCTGAAAATCTGCCTCGGTATCTGCATGCTAGAAAAGGACACCTACAAGTCAAAATTGGGAGTCTGGAAAATACAAGAGCTACAGATAGTAATGTCACAGAATAAGTGTCCAAATGAACATCCTGAGGTGGTGTTCTAGCACACTTCACAGACTGTGCTTTGTTTCACAAGGTTTTCTTAAACCACATCATCAAATTGACACAACTCTTGAATTTCACTGCTTAGGAATTGCCTGCTTAGGAACACAACAGCAGCTCTGAACCTGACCAGAATCTTGTTAATTTTAAGCTGCTGCTGGGCAGACTCTGATCAGCAAAGACACTGACATCTGTGTGCAGTTTCAGGGGAGGACTGGAAAGGTTTGAAAGCTGCCTTCCTTTAGAAGGCACTGGCTTTTTGTCTTGTTTTCTCCCCTGCAGTAAGCAAATTGGGCTCATTCAGAAGGGTCTGCTATCCCGAGTTGCTTCATACATTGGCCTTTGCTCCTCATGAGCACTGGCTGCAGAACATACATACTTAATAGCAGGATTTTGTGTTTCGTTTTCAGGTGCTTCTTGCAACAAGGAATAGGATTTACTCTGGGCACAGAAATACTGCAGAAATAGCTGCTTAGTTATCAGTGGTGTTTTTCATCCAAAGTGGGATCACGGACGGCTGGTAATTGGAATCTTCAGCCTCTTTTCTATAGAGGAAGAGGAGAATGTTGCTGGGTGCATACAAGGAGTGTGTTTGCTCTGACTGTAGCGGGATCTGTAGAAAAAGGTCAGAAGACAAGTATACAGTGAGAAGAATAAAGGAGTTGGGAGTAGAGATTAAGCAGAGAGGAGCACAGACACTTTTGAAAGTAAACATGAGGGTCTTGACTGTGATACAGACAGGGAAAGGAACAGGGGTGGTGACGAAATAGGAGTAATGATAAACTTAGTAGTGACATACAGGGTGGGTCAAAGTGGGGACAGGAGGTAGAACAAAATGCCATGGGGAGATGTGGGGAGGAGGCAGTAGCATGCAAAGCAGCCACAAAAGTGAGGGCAGGTTGTGGAGCAGCCTCCCCTGTGGATATTAACAAGTTGTAGTGTGGAAGAAGGTGGAAAGAAGGAGGGGGAGAGGAGAAAGCTATTATCTTCCCCATCTCCTATGGATGAGGGAAACATTGATCCAATACCCACAAGCGAGTGACAAGAAAAATGATTCACTTGAAGCCCAGTTCAGAGGCAGTGTGTGGGTTGAAAGCTCCCTTACTTTGGCATGGTTGAGACTTCTTAGTAGCATGTCACCGTGACTTGTGGCAGTTTTCCCTCCCAGTTCTCACTACATAATGGCCACTGGCTCCAACTACTTGGGAGATGTACACATACCTTCCTTCTGTACAAATACATGAGTGGGGTCTGTCCTTGTTCAGAGTGACTGCAAGCCACACAGCAGCCTCTCTCAGTACGTACTGCCCTGGGCTATAGGTAAGCCCAGGGCAGTATATGTATAGTAAATGTATAGTATATGTAAGCCTTGCTGAGCTTAGAGCACAGACGAGCTCCTTTACTTGCAAAAGCCTCTGCAAACACACTATTGCAGTGCTTGAAGAAACTATGCTGGGGCATCCAGACCAACAACTGGCTGTAACGAAGGAGATGCAGGCACTGAAAAGTACTGGGAGCATGGAGAAGGAATCCATAGAGTGAGCAATGAAAAAAAACTATTATGAGAAAAAATGGGGGCAGCGTACTTCTGCTACTAAAGTGAGAGACCCTGGGGCCCTGGGATTTGTCCTGCAAAGGAAATGGTAGAAATACTGGTACATGAGATGTTTAACACAGAACATGAAAAGACTTCTACTGAGAATGTGTGTGGGGATCAAATGGATGAGGTGACCTGACATTTTTTTTCATACCTCCCCCTTTGGAAAACCTCCCACCCAAGTCATGGCCAGACTGTTTTTCAGTGCCAACTGGGACGTGAGAATATCACTGAAGCTGGCCTGAGTACAGGCCAAAGCCTGGAAATGCTTCTCCAGTGGTTTTCTCCATAGCATACTTTGAATTTGCTCTTACTTTAATGTCTCTTCATTTCACAGTAGTAGGAAATACTAAGTCTAACACAAGGTGTAGAGTAAACAACATGAGAGTTTTGAAGCATGAGCCCAGATTTTATCCAGACCTTATTTACTTAACATTAACATTACTTCTTTTCATTCCAGGTAACATGGGTCCAAACTCCACTATGAGCGATAAAAACAAACAATCTACCTGTGTGTTATCTTGATTGGGAAGGGTTGTCTGGAGAACTGAAGACTGAACAAGCTGGAACAGTAACCTCTTGATTGCTTTTGAACCTACAGCCATATACTTATGCAGTGGTCTGTAAAGCCACTGCGTGGTCCTGGGTGCACCTGGCACCCCCAGTTAAAGCACATTTACTGGGTGAAGCATAGACTTTGGATGGTTGGTCCCTAAAATGAGAGTGATGAATGTATTAGTCCATATGTCTGTGTGCACACATATTTTATATATAAAAGCAACTGTGATGACTGGTCTCAGAGCCTGCTCTGTGTCCAGATAAATGCAGATTTTCTGACTTAGTTGTGCTGCTACTTCAGTCTGTCTAGCTACAGACTCAGAGTGACTATGTTGCATTGTTTACTGCACTGCAAAAATGTATTGGTCTGACTGCCTGGAAGGCTAAATCCGATCGAAGTGGCAAATTCTGGGTGAAATAAGAATGTTTACAGACAGCGTAGTAATCCTTTGTCCACAAGGAGTCTTCCTGTAGATTCTCGTTGTCACCTACCCACACAGAAATGAGTGGTCTGGGAGAAGGGTTTAGTGGAGTCCAACAGATTAGTATCTTAACTGTATATAGCAGTCAAACAAAGTGATTTAGCAAGAATGTAGTTAAGAATAAAAATGGATGTTTAACCTGCAGCTGAGACTGGGTCAAGAGAAATGCCTTAAAAGGGAGACTGGGCAGGATCTGGGAGCAATAATGGAGCTTTGAGTGGCTGTTACAAAATCCTGTTTGTTGCTAATTCAGCAACACTTTACCATTCATGGAAACTGAATGATTAAGGAGCAGGTCTTTGAGGATTGAAAGAGGAAGCACAGGAGGCATACAAGCTTTTCAAATGTTTCTTTTTTCTTTTTTTTTCTTTTTTTAAGTTAACCTTTCCAAACTCTAAATCATGCCAAAATCAAGAGCTTGAATCCATGAGAAGCACTGCATGCTGTCAGACAAAAGTCCATCTAATCTGCTATCCTGTCTCTCGGAATAGCCAGTAACAGGTGATCACAGAAGCATAAAATAGAAAGCTTGGATACAGAGATCTTTCTATGACACTGTTCCAGCAGTCCATGGACTTTCTGAACTGGCAGTTCCTTCTGGACCTGGCCTTAATGAATGTACTTAGTCCCTTTTTAAATAATCCTTTTCTACTTTTGGCCTTTGCCTGTTCTGTGGCAGTGAACCCTGAGTTTATTGCATAGTATGAAAAAGAACTGTCGTCAGGCTGTTTTAATGGTTTTCCTTGTCTCCTTGCCATTTGTGATTTTACAGAACTCTGTCATATGTCCTCAGTCATCACTTTTTCCAACTTGCAGGTTCACGGTATACATAGCTATTATATGGGACCTGATTGACACCTCTGTTCTCGTTTCCTGGCCCTTTTCCAGTTCTAACCACTAATAGAGTGTAGAAGTGGGTTGTTTGTGTTTCTTCAGTGTGTGGATTGATGTTTCACTCTGCTTTCTCACAATCTGAATTACATACTCTGCTGTTGTATTTAAGCCCTCTTTTGATACCCAAGAAAAATAAATCCAATTAGGATTTATTTATTTAGGTGCAAGTAGACACCTGAAAACTAACATACCTGCTTGCCAAAAAAAAAAAAACCAACTATCCAGACATCAGAAAAACACAGGTTTAGTTTTCTTTTTGTTTAGAGAAAAGCATCCGTGTTCTTCACTGCACACGGAATTCACAGCAAAGGCAACTGCTACACTCCCAACACAGAGCAAGCTGTTCCAAAGACTCTTTGAGGTGCTGTGTTGCAGTAGTGGTTGTTACACTGAAACAGCTGTCTGTAATTGATGATAAAATTTGATTGATTGATTGATTGATTGATTGATTAGCTGCCTTTCCTGGAAGTATATTTAACTTGAATGGCAAGCAGGTCTGTTTTGCTCTGAGTTTACTCTGTGGAATGTCTTGAGAATCTCAAACACCAAAGGTATTGTGCCCTCTCTTAAACATACTCATCCCCTATCAGTGGGTTAAATGCTTGCTCTGCCATAGCTTTCTGGGAACAAGTTGTAGATTTACAGCTGGGTCTGTCAGCTCCTATTATCAGCAGCGTTTTATAAAATTGTTCCTGCTAATAAGAGAAAAGAGGTGTTGGAAATGACACCATCACTTGGATTGTAGAAGTAATTTAATACATGACTTAGCCTGTTGGCTTCAGGTTTGTGGCTCATGTGCCAAAAGCCATTTGCTGTATGCTTGTAGGACTGTCTAAAATGGCTTCATTTTGCCATAATTCCGTTATTCTCCAGATGTGTGGGAGATTTTATTTAATTTTTCTTTTCTCTCCCTGTATTTATTTCACTTTGTTAGCAGAGATCAGAGAGACATTTATCTGGCCAACACTGTTCCATGGTTTTTTGCTCTGATACAAACACTGTCATCTGGTGCTGCCTTGTTCTCCCAGACTTTAAATGTATTTATTTATTTTTTAAATTGTGCAATAAGTTAATTAACTAATTAGCACCATGTTGAGATATATGGGCAGGTTTTCCAGGAAGTCCTCTATCTCTTTGTTTTTATGTCTTTGTTGCTTCATCTGGGGTGGAGTGACTTCAGAAGTAGTCCAGGAAGCTGATTACACTTGCCCTTCCTTTCCTCTGTGCTTATTTATTAACGTGCTTTACTTTCTCTTTCCTATGATGGATATGAGGACACTTTTCTTTAACCTTGTCAACTAACAGGATCTCCTTTCCAGAAAGATTCTCTCATCTGGTTTGAGTCGCTGTTTCATTTGTCTCATGAGTCTCTCTGTCTTTGGCTTCGTTTCCACACCAGATCTTGAAAGGTAGCATTCACCTGTTGTTTTTACATTCCTTCTCCTGTCACAGCAGTCAGTCTCATGCCTTGACTCCGGGGGCTAGTAGAATTCCTTAGGCTTATCACGCACTACTTAATTAGTTAATTTGAGAGAGCAGGCTTGCCTTCTTGCATGATATGAATCTGCTCCTTAAACTCAGCGTGACTCTTTGGGGATGCATGCAGCCTTGCCGATCCAGAGTGGATATTTCAGACACTGGTGGAACTTGTTCTTCCCTGAAGATAAGATCAGCTGAACTTGGACTATTTGGCTGCTCCTATGGCAACAGATCAGAGTCTGGGTGAGATGACCGCATTTATTTGGACTAGTCTTGCTAATTGTGGTTCTTGATGAGAGCTAGAAACCTGAGGCTGTGACCTGTAAAATGAATCTCTATCGCTCCTCAGATAAAGTGTGGTTGATGGTGCTGGGGGGCAGAGGGACAAGGAGTAGTGGTTATGAACTCTGTTGGAAGCCTTCTAGTAGAGGCTGAAGTACAGCAGTCTTCAAAGGAGTTGTCATTTGGTCCTTGCCCAAGACACCACCTCTTGCAACCAAGTCACTATCCTCCCAGCGGGGTGGGAAAGAGGGGAGACATTTGTTGTTCCATTGCCATTTTAAGGAATAAGAATAGCTCTCCTTGGCATCTGTGTCCTGATCCTGGACAATCCCAAGAAGACGCTGGTTCTCCCGATCTCCTTTACTCTGGCTTGTGAGCCCAGGTTTGCTGATCTGGCTGACATACCATGGGGCCTACACTTGCCTGGCTGAAAAACCATGGGTCCTGGTTTTGGACAGAGAGTAGTGAAGCTGTGGTTTGCAGCTCTTTCTTTCCGGCATGAAATGGTGAGTGGTTCTGAATGAGCCTCTTGGCTGAATGTATGCCTTCTGGCTTTCTTTGGTATGCATTTGTATATTTAATGTGTATGTGTCCAATGAGTTACACTGGAGACCTTTTTAAGTCAAACAAATAAACTGTATGTTACATTGAGATAGTTGGTTTATTGATGTTGCATTTAATTCCTCAGCTACAGTTGCTGCATTTGGGGTTTCTTTCTTGTCTATTTGTCAAGAACCTTGATTGTCTGAATTAGAGCAGGTTTCAGTGTAACACATGAACATCTCTGGTCAATGTTTGGCCGTGCTTGTTAAAAGATGTGTGGGCAGCTAAATTCCCCACAAGTGCAGCGTCCTGTGGCTTTGAGTACCTTGAAGAGAGACTAATTCATTCCTGCCCTCTAGTTGCTGGAGTAGGCTGTAGCAGATGTCCACTTCAGTTTTAATTCATTTTCTACTACCACTCTTTCCGACTGAACTGTATCTTGCTGCAGCTATAAATGCATCTGACAAAGTGCCACCTCTGTTTCCCTTTCCATTTTTCTTACATAATTTGTACCTATCAGCACTGACATTTCATTTATGAAACTGAGTCCCTCTGCTACATTTCGGTTTCACCTGGTACCGTGTAATCCTTGACATTTAAGTAACTCCCAAGCGCTTGTTTCCCCTGCTCCCTTTGTTTGTGTATACAAAAGCCTATTTTAAAATTCCTCACCATGTCTCAGAGTAAATCCAGCCTCAATTTTACCATTGGGCGTTAAGGTACATGAAAAAGCACTTGCAGTAAACAAAACCTTTGCCTTTCTTTCAGTGTTTAAAACCACATAGCAATTGCATTTGTACTGTTTGTTTAAGAGGAGTCTGTCTAATCCTAGCTCTTTTCACAGGGTAGGTCAGTGCTCTGTGGATCCTGAACCTCTTTTGTTATACTATTAGCACCACCGTCACTTTGTACCTCCTCTTTTTCTGCACTTGTTTTAGGGAGGCTCTCCAAGAAAGTAATATAAACTTGTCCTTCCCCTTGCTTCACTGCAACTTCAATACCACATTTTTCTCTGTTTTTTTGACACTTCTGTCTGTGCTTTTGCAAAATTAGGGAGCAGTCCAGGAATTAATGACCTCTTTGTGTCCCTACACCCTATGTCCCCTGTCCTTGGCCTGCTGAAGAAATGCAAATTCGGGAATCCTCATTAATAAGCAAGGCTTAGGAAAAGCACAGTTAGTTGGCTGTAGGAACCATCTTTGAAGAGCAGCAAGGCTGGCAGATGTTTACCTAACTCTTTGCACAACACCTATTTCTGATCTTTCCTGCAAGTCTGGGCACGTGTACTGGGGAGTTAGGGTATGGAAAACCCCAGCATAATGTACAGCACCTCAGCATCCCAATGTGGGCAAACTTGCCATGTTTTTCAGCAAGACAGTGAAGGAGGGGACAGCAGCTGAGAAGCGCCTGCACAAGAAGTTAAGGGCAGAGTAGCTGGTGTATCCTAAGTTGGTAACATAATGTGTCCATGTCTCAAGTTTTGAAGATGTTTCTAATACCACTTCTCTCTCCCTTTCCAGCCTGTCTGCCTGCAGTATCAACTTCTGCCTTTTCATCTGACTTGTTAGGGGTTGCTTTCTTTTTCTGAAACATTAAGATATGTCACTTATAGGAGAAGTGCAGGCATAAAACAGCTCTGCTGCTTGTCTCAGGTAGAAAGCAGCAGCTTCTAGATGATGGGGAGTGCTGAAAGCCGTGATTTCATAGACACTGGATGTGTGAAATTGCACATAACCAGGAAAACACAACCACAAGAATTCGTGCAGAAAGCATAGAGGCAAACTACAGCATGTGAATAATGAGGACTGTAGCTACTATAGAAGGACTGAAAACTAGAACATAAAAATGAGAGCTCACTAATGCATATACATAGAGCAGCATAGGGAAGGATCTGGTAGGTCAGGTTAAGGATACTTCCCATTTGTAAGTACTGACTGTATTCAGAGGGTCCTTTGCCTTTTTAACTTAAACTTTACTTAAGTTAACTTTAACTTAACTTAAAGCAAAAATGCTTCTGAGGAGCAAATTTCCAATGTGCAAGAAAAGTATGTTTCCCCAGTGGGCTGTGGCCTGATCAGCATTTTGCATGGGCTTGGGGGTGGATTTGGCACATTCCTGCTGTGGGCTCAGTGAACACCCATGTTTCTTCAGCAATGTGATTTACTGAACTCGAGTGGCTGTTACAGGAAGGATATTGCTTTCTGCAATCAGACTGAGAACCAACTGATTGCAGGATAAAGCACTGTTATCAGGACTCTTCAGCCTTTGTACTATGGCAGGTGTTGTGCCCTTTTATTTAAAAGTGCCTAAAGCAGTATTCCCAAGCCAAAGGCTAAAACACAAGACCTGAATGAACATAAGAACATGGAATGACAATGGAATGAGAACCCTTCTGCAACATCTGCATCCTTTTGATACGCTGGTGGAACACATTAGCCTATGGCGCCCCTGAACCGGATGCAGTATAATGGGAGGATGGAGAGTGGGCAGAAAAACTGAGCACACAAGAAAGAGCAGGCTGCTTACTTGAGCTGGATCCTACACCAAGCATTAAAAACAAAGGTTACGTCTTGCATGCCAACAGCGTGCGTGGGATAGGAATGTCAGCTGTCTGTATCCACAGAGCTGCAGCAGCCCAGGTCTGGGGTTTTGCACTCTTGGGATTGTGAAGAATACAGCTGTTATACCTCAGTGTTGATGTAGAAAGACCCTTGTGTCTGAGGCTCCCCCTAGGACACAAGAAAAGGTGTAAGTGCTGCAGGCTTGGTTATAAAGGGCAGAACTGTACTTGTCCCTTCTTGCATTGTTTTGTGCTTAAGACATGCAGGAGCTATTTTATTATTATTATGCTCTGGGTTTTCTGAAACTTCAGCACTAGAGGAAACAATAAGGAACTTCCAGGTAGCTGGGGACTAACTTCTGTGGAGGGGACACTTCCACAAAGAAAGATAATTAAAAGAAAAAGCTGCCTCCTGGAGAAATTACAGTATATTTGGTGAAACTCAGTGTGAAATCTCAAGGTGTGGATGTTAGACAACCTTAGGAAAAGGGCATTTACCTCAAGTGTTTGAGAAGAAAAGCTATTTAAACTTTGAAAGAGCTATTGGTTTTATTGTTGCAATATTTATGATCCTCTCTTTATAGGTCATGCAACCATTTCCTTAGTTATCCTTAATCTCCTACCAGAAATTCTTTCCCTTGGCTTGCAGTCTCCTTGTGCTGAGAACTTGCACTGCAGAAACAGAAAATAGCAAATCTAAACAAAGTGGGATCATTTTTAGCCGTCTTGCTAAGTGCACAACACATCTGCAGGAGGATCAATTGCTCTGATTTAGCATGGCCATTAGGAGCATTTTGCTGCACTGAAAGGAAGAAAATGGTTCTGTTTAGTGTCCTGAGGTATAACTGTAATAATCATAGACATTAGAGATGGAAAAGGCCACTAGGTCGTCTGGTCCATTGCCTCAGTACAATGCAAGGCAATTCACCAACGTACCTTTTCTGGGACTTGGTAAATTATTCTACCACTTGTTTGAGATTCTCCTTCACAGTCTAATAAATCTCATAGGAAGGAAGTTAAAAAATAACTTTTTGGAGATGTACAGTAGGTAGACATTCAGGCATTGCATGGAAAGAATGACCTGTCTCCTGGTTTATCAAAGCGTCTGCCATTGCCCTTTCACAATGAGGACACTGCAATATATTCACTTCCTTTGTTCTGTATTTATGACTGCAGCACTTCAATAAATCAAAAGTTTTCTGGAAGAAAAAGTTGGAACAGTCTCTACTGGTTTCTCACAATTTCCAAACCGCTTTTAAAGATGCTAATTCAGCTGTAGAGCTAGTTACGCTTCTGCAAATCCAGATTAATTTCCCTGCACCCAATGGGGTTACGCAGGGTTTACGCTGGATTTACACTGGAGTTACTGACAGCACAGTATGACCAACAGCTTCCTCTTTGCATCCAAGGAGACAGACTCACCAGAACAAAGAGAGAGACAGACAAGCACAGGCGCCAACTACAGATGCTGTACCCTGCAGCCAAAAGGAGGGTGTTGTTCCAGGCAGGCTCCATCTTGTTTCAAAATCGTCCACCTAAGTAGTGCTTGCCATAAGTAAGTGGGAATTCAGCTATGCACAGCAGTGTTTGTTAACACAAGGACACCCTTGGAAACGCTGTAGGATCTTTGCATTGAATATTGCTGCAAAAGCAATTGCTGCATGAGGCGGTCTTCTGAAGGAACTGGTCTCCCTTGATAAACACAGCCTCCTTGTCTTCTTAAACACAGCCCTAGTCTTGAACTTCTTGGAAGAGTAGCTTAAACGTGTATTTGCCATGCTCTTTGTGCACTAGCACTACTCGGTGGAAACAGGACCGTAAGTTACAATAGACACAAAGGCTGGTTTAGACTCCATAAAATCATTCATGATGGTAAGGAATCCAGCAGCAGAAATCAAGTGTGGTCCATGCAGTGTCAGCAAACAGACTAGATCTGTACTGCTGAGGGCTCTTGAGAAGGAACATCTTTCTTTTCAGCAAGTTCCTTGAATCCAGAACAAGAGTCATAAAAGAAAGAACATTTTGCTCTTTCAGGGAAAAAAAACCAAAGTAGCGCAAAACAGAATGCAAGCCCCAGCAAACTGTTGACTTTCCTCTAGCAATTTAGGGCAGGATTAGGAGGAAAACCCCAGGGTTTTTGCTCGCTTTCTCCCAAGTGAGGGAGAGAGAACCCGGTGTTTTGAGAGGGGCCATTTGCACATGATGAAATCCACTGGAATCTTGATTACCTTACCTTCCTCATGCAAAAAGAAAATGGCACAGTAGGCCAAATACTGCTGTAGCCCCTGAGCAAATGGGTCTTCCTCCATCTGTTCCTGGTGCAGTTTATCAGTTCCTCCCAAGACTGCTCCCAGGAGTCAGCCTAAGTTCTTTGCCCACACAGCCCCACCTCAACCTCCCAGCAGCTGATCCCGTGGCAGCCACAGGGAAGCTGCTGGCAGATTTCCACCAAGGAGGTGACACAGAAAGCTGTACTCACGAGCCTGAACTGATTTTGCTGCCAACCATTGCAGAAGCAGAGCTGGGACAGAGAGTGAGTCATGGGGTTTGCAAGCAGTCAGGTTTGAGTCGTAAAGAAGAAAGAGCGTGGCCCACCCAGCTTTGCCGTTCTTTGTTCCTGCAGCTGCCAGAGGCAGTCATGGGAACCCTGCTGCTGCTGCCTTCCTCTGGGCTCACCCCACCTCACGTGAGGTGACCCTGGCCATTTTCCTGCGCAGCTCTTTCTCCTGGAGCTCCTAGCCATTGTGGTGTTGGTCTCCCTTCTACCTCTCCACACAGCTATGAGTCTTTGCCAGGGACTCCCTGCAGCTGATCAGGGATGATGCAAGGGCAAGGAGAAGCCTGCAGCTGATGAGAGCTCTGTGTGAGGGACAAAATACACCCTTTTGTGAGCAATACTAGCCCTAGATCCAAGAAACCTCCCATATAGCTTCCCACTCCCTGGCACATAGTATCTTCCCCACATTTTTCCCACCACCATTCTCATTCTGCTTTGTATTGAGATTTTCAATGGCTTTTTTTTTTTCTGTATTTTTTTTATCTATCACAATTTTATGCTTGTTTTCTCCTCCATCTTTCTTAAGATGCTTCCTTCTTTAGTTAACTCTTTCTGTCTTTGCATCCTGGCATGACTGACTCCAGCCCTTTTGCAAGTCCCAGTGTCCTGGATTCAGCTACAGCAGTCAGTTAACAGTCCAGGTAAACACTCGGGGATGGGTTTTTTTTTTTTTCTTTTTGTTTGGTTTGGGGTTTGGATTTTCTTTTTAATAAAGAAATGTAACTCATGTTTCCCCATCAAACACCAGTTAGGAAATTTTCAGAAGAAAAGGAAGCCTGTGAAGGGGGAATAATATAAGCATCATCTAAAGTGTGGGAGTTCAATCAGTCAAATTGAAGCTTTAAATCCCTAATCAAAACTGACAGCAACCTTTGTGTGTTTTTCTTTTTCACCTGGCCCGCCTGAAGGAGGCACAGTTTCCCACACCCTAGAAAAAGAAACTGGTTCCCTCTCCCCACGTTTTCTGTCCAGCATTCTGCACACCCCACCATACAATCCTACAGTAACTCTTCCATTTTCCCCTGCTCTCCAGGCCCCACTCCTTGTTTTATCACAGGTTTTCCTTGCAGAGTGATAGTCCTGCTCACTGTCTGTCTCCAGCTCACCAGACCAAAGAAGGACAGCACTGTGCTGGTGGTATTGCTTTCAGTCCTGCTGACAAGCGCTGTGCTTTTTGCTATGGACAGCCTCACTTCCACAGACTATCCAGCTTGCTTTGATCTCATTAATAATAAAGGAGAATGGGAGCCCTTTTGAATATGAGGAAAGAGCTTGAGTTAAAAAATTAAACAGCATACCCAATTAATTAGAACCACAGCAAAGTCTTGGTAAACTGCCATCCTAAATTACTATACAACTCCCAGAAAATAATAATGAAAAAAAAATATTTGTATGCTCTTGCTGTCCTAATAAGAGTTTGGGATAGGACAGGCAGGAGCTTTCCCCACTATTGATTATCCACTTGTGATATTATGAGATGTAGGTTCCTTATTCCCTTCTTGCAAGTGTAGGGGCATATATACACCCATAGCTCCTGGGGCACAGGGAAGGAGCTGGCAGGTTATGTCCAGCCCTCTGCTTTCTTCCAAACTTGATTCTTCCATTTTGATGGGGCTGGGTGACATAAATCAGTACATAAATGAGCATTGACCATGAAACTGGCTAACCTGGGACAAATAAAAACTCTGGCATAGATCTAAACCTTGGAAAATGGAGGAAGCGCCTGTAGCGGTTACCCTATGTCTAGCTGTAAAATTCTAAGCTGTCTTGATGATGAAGGTGGACCTGTGACAATAAAATACTGTAATTGCTTTCACATAGCTACACTTCAGTTTTCGTTTAGGTTCAGCTAAAGGTGACTCCAAACAGTTTTGCACAGGCTGCTATTGATGTGGAGTATCATAGCTCTAACCCAGTTGTTCAGTGGGGAGGTTAAAAGGTAAATAAAATCTTGTCTGAAGAGCTCCATGACCTCTACCCTCAGCAGAACTGCTCCAGTCCTAGCTAATAATTCCTGTGTGCATGCTGGTTCACTTTCAGCACTGAAAACAGAATGCAGGCGTCTTCCTCTGCCGACAGAGTGAAACAAATGAAGAGGAAAAAAAAAGATTGTTTGGGTAAAAAATACCATACCATTCAAAGCATTTTTCCTAATTGCACTTTTTCCATTAAAAAAACCCACATGTTAACATTGTTTTCTGAAAATGGCAATATTTAAAATAGCTTCAAGAAATGTTAATGAAGCATTGTTTTAATTTTGCCTCCAGGAAAAAAAAAACAAAGTACTATTATAAATTGTTCTCCATTTAAAATCACTGCCATCATATTAGTAATTTCTTCCCTTCAGCTGTGGGCTGACAACCATCTCTTCTCCCCTCTTCCTTCCAACAGTATTATGTGAGCATCACAGCACAACAAACTGAAACTTCTGCTAAGCACTTTGCCCAAGACATGCATAAACTGCTCTTGTTTCTATTGCAACTGCATGTCTTTCCTGGGTATGACACATAAAAGTAGGTTATGTCAAAATAAGCTTATTATATTAAGAACAGTTATAGATGTGGATATGTCTGTCTGGGGCATAAAGCTCAGATCCTGAACACCAGCTGTCATTAAAAATACTTTACTTTTAAAAAAAAGCAGGAATGCTAGCACTAAGCACCTGACCAACCTACACGTTTGAAAATTACATTTTACATTTATCTCCCTAATTTTTTCATGCTATTTCATTAGATTCTAGTTTTTTGGGTTTTTTGGTTTTTTTTTACTTTTTTCCTTAAATTGCTCTTTTCTGTTTGTTCTCTGCTGTTATAGGTGACCTAGAAAGAAAAAATTGGGTTGAAATCTGTTCCTCTTCTCTTTTTTTAAATACAAATCCTTTTTTCCTATCCCCATTTTTACAACTCCCAGGCATATGAAGTATTCCTGCCCCTCTCTCTTGCTTGTTCCCTGAAAAGCTGTGTAAAGGATGCAGGAGAATCATTGAGAAATCTTCTCAGCACTCAGTTGAAGGAATGGGTAATGCTGAATCCTTAGCAGATATCGTTCCTGAAAGCAGTTATTAGGATAAGTACTTTTAAATAAGAATAATTGGTAGGCTAAACAGTATCAAAATGTTTCCAAATATTCATGATTTATTCCTTTGGTATTTGATGTCATGTCTGCTGAAACGTACTGAAGTCTTCTAGGAAAAGGACAGATAAAAAGACAGCTTTCAGGGGACAGAAATAAGCAAGAGAATAATCCAATCAGCCTGTCTTTATATATAACAAGAGAACATCAATTCTTCTGTTACTTTTGTACAAATCATCTTTTTAACAACGGCCATCTTTTCCAGTGCTGTCTGCATTTAGTCACAGATAAAGTACAGCTTTATACTCTATGCTAAACAGCACATTTCATGCCAGAGCATTTAAACATAATGCACATAAAGAGCATCAGCATACATTTTACTGTGGCTTTCCAAGAAGTAACCATCTTAATGGCAATGCGGGTAACTACCCAGTTACTTTCTGTGCCCAGTAGATAGCTGCTGCTTAAAGCAGCTGAAGTAGCTGTTTTGAAAAACCCTGAAGCAGAAAAAAGACAGGGTTAGCCTTTTTTCAGTATCAGTAAACACTGAAAAGGCTGGTTTTCAGTATTAGTAGCTTTTAGTGTCCAGGTACCTCAATGAACTATCCAGAGTTCACTGAGCTACATTAATTCAAAAAGCCTAACAAGCCTATAAAAAAAAGATGTTACAGCACTGACTGTTGGAAATAATAAACCAGTATCAGATCTAAATCCCCTTTCAACTATGAATATCAAAGCAGTACCTAAAGCTGCTGCTTTGATATTTGAAGTTCACTGTAGTGAACTCTGAAAGCAATTCTATGGTGTTTTGTCCCCTCTCATTCCAGCTTTCAGAAATGTCCCAGCTGGATACACTCCTTGTTTAGAGAAGTCGATGCACACAGTCTTTTCCCATACTATGTATCCCTGCCAGGTGCAGTTTTGTCTCTCTGTTACCACAGGTATACTTAATTTTAGAAACGAAGAGGCAATGTATTTTCACAGCACAAGGAGGTGAGATTGGAATAGTCCAAAGGTTGTGGAATTGACCCCAACGCTGAAGTGTGTCTGTCTCTCAGGCTGCACTCCCTGTGAGGTTTGATCCTTCAAGACGTTTGCAGGCAGGGTCCCAGCCTGCTTCTGCTGAAGCCAAAAGGAGCACATTCATACTGCAGTGTATGTTCCCCCGAGCTTCAATGGTCTTTCACATCACTTCTCCACCGCAGAGGAAAAATCTTCCAAAAGTCCTCACCCCAAAGAAGCCAACCTTTCCCAGCACCTGGAAATGCACCCCAGTGGTAGTGTAACACTGACATCCAGTGGATGAAGAAATGCAATTTCACACATTTGGAAAGAAGTGGCAATGCGGGAAGTATGAAAAAAAGAGGAAGAACTATTTTGTTCATAAAAGTTTGGACTTTGTGAGAGCCAGGAACTAGCCTGGGATCCTCCCCAAACCCACAGGTGACCCCGGGTGGGAACTTCTGTGTCATCCATTATAATTTCAGACAAACCAACAAAATCTGCTTGCTTCCTACAGGTCAAATTTGTTCTGCTGTGCGAAACTACAGGGATGATGAAGCCTGGTATTTTTGCTCCTCTGTAATGAAAATGTCTGGTTTCCTCGGCTTATCCTAAATAAATCACACTGCTTCACGTTGCCTGCCATGTCCTGCCACAAGTGCATCAAACCCTGAGCAAGACAGATGAATCTGCAAAAGAGCACCAGTAGGGGGAAAGGAAATCTAAAAAGGAAAAATAATTTTTGACTTATAACAAAGACAATGTCAGCATTTTGAATGTGTCCTCTCACAGTGCATGCAATCTGTACTCTCAGTATATTAGTGATTTCTGCTTACAAGAAGAAAAATACACGTGAATATAGACAGGATATAGATAGTTCCTCCTCAGTTAATAAAAAATGAGGATCAGAAGTCAGTTGCATCCCCAGTTTATACTACTATTTCATATTGATTTACACATTTGCATTCCTTAAAGCACTACAGCAACAAGGATGTATATACCTGGTATAAAGTCTTATTCATATTAAGAGGGCTCTTCCCCCCCCCCCCCAATCAATGCAAAAATCAATTACTATTGCTGAATGGGGAAGCCATCAAACGATTCACTGCTCTTTACTGACTTGTGTAGCCTGGGTTCACGTGGATCTTGCCTGCTGTCCCTGCCAGCAACACACATTGTTTTGCTCTGCTGACAGCTGTCCCTCCTGGTGATGACTAACCTGTGAAGAGCTCTATGGCTCTTCCAAGACAGATCATGTTTTCACTGAACACCCATAGACCTGTTCACCAATATGACAGGCACATCACATCTCTATAGTTCTCTCTTTGGCACCAAAACAGTATTTTCAGCTGCCCCGCTATTCTGCTGATCAGGTCCTAACAGGATTCTCCGGAGGAGATCAAATGAAAACATTGCACTGGCATGCAGCCCTGGGTGAGGTCAGGAAGTGACAGCCATTAAGACAACAGTAGTCTTCAAAAATACCGGAAAATAAGGAGAATAAGCATAAAATTTGGTACAGCAACCCTCTGTCTCCTCCTAGTGTAACCTCCACATACTCTTGGTGCTTTCGCTCCCTATTTCAGACTTCCACGCTCCTCTGGCCATGCTCTTCTGCTCTGCTAATACTAAACCCTTCTTTGTCTCATGTGGGCCCTGCTTATACATATTCCATTTTTGCATCTTCCATTTTCTACCCTTTCTGAGATCCGGCAGCTTTGCCCCATGCCTGCTCTCCAGAACTTTCCAGCCCCAGGCTAACACTCCTGCACCTCACCCCTGGCTTCACATCACCTCCCAGTATACCTCTTTACAGCAAGGGTGGTAAAATACAGGCACAGGTTGACCAGAGAGGTGGTAGATGTGCCATCCCTAGAGACATTCAACGCCAGGCTGGATGTGCCTCTGGGCAACCTGATCTAGTTGATGATGTCCCTGTTCATTGCAGGGGGTTGGACTAGATGGCCTTCCAACCCAAGCTGTTCTATGATTCCCAGGTAAGTAAGTGTCCCCAGACCAGCCCCCACCTCACCCTCCCACTGCCATATCCCTGCAGCCCTGTTTCTGGCTCAGCCCACTCCATAGAAACTGATGATCAGTGTTTATTTTTAACAGTTACGTTTATGAATGATACTGTAGTCACTGCAAAATTCACAGCTTCCATCTGAAAATTTTAAGTCATTTTCAGCCCAGAGAGCCTACATAATGAAGAGACTGTTGATATTCCAGACCAAACTACCTGGAACACCACAGCCCGCAAAGCATCAGCCCTTATTCCAAAGGAAAACACAGCTGGCTGTCAGAGCATGAAGGACAAAACACCACATCGTGGGAGCTGACAGCCAAGCTTCTCTCAGCTCTAATGAACCCCCGACTCCACCCAGGACATGTAGAGCCCGTGCTGGCTGCATAATCAGCCCAGCCCGGATCACTGGCCACCCCTAGGCTGGCCTGAGGCCTGGGGGCCTGCCTGCTCAGCAATGGCAAGCCCTGAGGGAGCAGGGATTGCAGCCTTTCAGTACTTCAAAGGGGCTGTGAGAAAGACCGGGAAGGACTATTTTGCAGGGCCTGTTGCGATAGGATAAGGGGTGATGGTTTTAAACTAGAAGAAGGAGATTCAGTATGGATGTGAGGAAAAGATCTTTTACAGTGTTAAAACACTGGCACAGGGTGCCCAAATAGGTGGTGGATGCACCATCCCTGGAGATATTCAAGGCCAGGCTGGATGTGGCTCTGGGCAATCTGGTCTAGTTCAAACTAGTTTATTCAGATGTCCCTGCTCATTGCAGGGGGGGTGGACTGTATGACCTTTACCTTCAAAGATCATCCTTCCAACCCAATCCCCTCATTCCCCCTCCCTCTCTCCCCGAGCGGGCCGCGAGCCTCACTCCCTCCTTCCCTCCCTCTCTCCTTCCCTCCCTCTCTCCTTCTCTCTCTCTCTCCCTCAGCGCCCTTCCCGCCCTCAGGACCCTCCCGCCGCCTCTGAGGGGGTCTTTGGCGCAGGGCGCGCACGCCCCTACCCCACCCCCCGAGCTGCACCGCTACGGGGGGCGGGAGGGAGGAAAGGAGAGGCCGGGCCGGCGGGAGGGGCCCCGAGGGGCGCTACCCCAGCGACGCCGGGGCTGCTGCTCGCTTCCCATCCCCACCGCGGCGAGCGCTTGTCCCGGGGCAGAGCAGGGCTCGCACCGCCCCTCCCCGCCACCGAAGGTGTACCCCCCTCAGGTTTTCCCGACAGGGCCCCGTCGGGACGCCTGGGCGACCCCAAGGCCGCTCCCCGGAGCCGTGGTGCGCAGCGCCGTGCGCTCGGCTGGCTGCCGAGCCCCGGGAAGAGACGCCCGTACGGCTGCTCGCCCAGAACGGGCAAAACGTACAACGGCGGAAGGGCTGTGAGAAGCCTTTTTGCGGCTGGGGTTGAAAAGTGCTTTGGTGTGACGTGGGGACAATGCTGAGGTTACGTTGATGCCGCTACAAACAGCGCTGGATATGTTGCTAGTTAAAATGCGTGTATGGGGATGGGAGGGAGGAGTGACCAGGCTCAGAGGTGTGTCCCAGGCAAGGGGATAGGAAAAAAAAAAGTTTCCCCAGCTGTTTGTAGCAAAATGAGCGAGTGTTTGTGGAGACACTTCACCGGTTGTGGGTAACACTGCTTGTAGCATGGTATCTCACAAGCTCAAATCTTGCTGCGTGAAAATGCATGTAGGAGTATCTACTACAGGGTACAACTGAGGCTTGTTGAATAAAACCAAGTTTCAACAAAGTGTTTTCCTAGCCAAAACAGACTTGCTGGCTACTGTAAACAGTACTTCGTTTCCTCATGTTTAACATTTCACTATCATGAAGAATATTTGTTGAGATATCTCCATAAAATTAACTCTCTTTTCTTGCAATCCATAGTATTACATTTAATCATGATTTGCTAGATTTCAATGTTGCGTTTTCATCCCCTTCAAAAACTCGGAATCTTCCTGAGAAAGAAGTAGGTAGATCTTTGGAGTTTGTATTGGTCCTTCTTTGAAAAGTCTGATTCACTTAGTATTTTTCAGTAATACTGCTACCCAGATGAGTTGGGTTTTAGTTTCTACTACTAGCGTTGGCAGAGGTAATACCTTAGATTTGTGGGGTTATTAGATACGTGCACAAATTCAGCTAACTTTGTAGTTTGCCTCCACTGAAGTTCTTCAACAATTCCCTCATCTCCCATGGTGACTCTCTCTGATGGCATGTGCAGCTGGTGAGAAGCTGGGTGGTCTATGATTTCATCTGCTGCATTACCTGGGGTCTTGAATTTAAGGATAAGGTCAAGTTTTATTATGTGATCCATCGTTAGTGCCAGGACAGCCATGTAGGTGTATCTCAAGGAGTGGTTTGTTAAGGGTGACTTTTTAACTGTGTTTAACTAACCTGCGGGTAAAACTGATCAATTCTGCAGTGAAGAAATCACCCCTGCAAAAACTTAGGGCTGGGGAAGGGGGAACAGAGCCTACAGTGTGTGCTAGCTTTTCTGCTGTGAAGTTTTAGGAGCAACAAGGTGTAGGCACATCTTTCTGTGTATTAACTAGGTGAGGCTATCACAACACCTTTTCCTTTCATCTTGGTAAGCTATATGTAAATGAGTATGGGTTTCATGAATATGCATTTTTATGTAAAACAATACAAACGTAAAGAATTAGCTCAGAAGTTTCAGTGCAAATTGGTAAAATTCTAATGGGCATCCTTCATTAGTGAACTTGGTCTTGGTTTCTGTTTTCTCATAATGTTGTTACTTGGATGCTTAGTAAAGGGAATCACTTCAACTGTGTAATGTGAAAGTCCTGGAAAAACCCCCAAAACTTCATAAAACAGTCATTGTGTCTTTGTTAGACAGCCTAGCAGCTCTATAGCTGCTAATTTAGCTGGAAATCTAATCCTTCATTTAAATGATTACCTCAAATGTTTGGAAATAAAAATCTTGGAACTGTGAATCACAAAAAAAAAAGCTTTATTTATCCAAGTTTGTGTGACTGAATAGTCCAGTAAAACATTTAGGTAGAATGTGTGTCATGGCTTTGCTTGGTGATGAGTGTTTGATCATTAAAACTTGAAGTTGGAGGATGACTTGAAGGGGAGAGAGCTTTAGGAGAGAATTTTGCATAGTTCTGAGGTAGTGTGTTTTACTTTAGATCTGCCTCCTGACATAGGAAGTAGGAAACTAGAAATAAATATGTTTTGCAGAAGTAATGCATAATATACTTCATATATAGAGATATCCGTCTAGAGCAATGGGATGAATAGCTGCATCCAGAATGACAGAAAGAATTGAACTACAGAATAAGTAATTTGAAAATATGTTCAAATGGGTTTGTTCTTTTATGGTTTTGAGTGGTGGTTTGTTTTTTTTTTCCTCCAGTAAAACTAGTGTCTTTCTGCTCACAGAGATTGGATTTATAATTAAGCAGTATGAACTGGAGATCATGGAAGAAGTATAAGGAGCTTAGTTATTGACTTGAGTGAGTTTATTAATAGTCCACTTAATGGTTCAGTTACTTCATTCTCCATTTTCTGCAGAATGCTTGGGTGCAAAGTCTCTTGCCATAGTCACTTATTGCCATTATCGTGTTTATTTTCTCAGAATATTTTTTATATATAGATATTTTCTGGTTTGTGCAGTAATAGTAATAACAACAATGAACAGTCATTTTCCAGCTTCTTTGCAATGGCTTTCCTCAGTAATTGCTCTCTAGTGCTGCTATTAGATTTATAAATTCTGTCTATACTGAAGATTTACAAATGCTGCAGTACCTCTATTTACAGTGCATCTCACAGTGTACAGCTATTCAGCTCCTTATTATTAGATTTTATTTTTCACTCAGCCCTTTTTTGTGTGTAATTTCTGGATCAGCAAATGTGTCATTGTGAAGAACTGGGATTGTTTGCTTTCATAGGACCAATTAAGTATATTTAGCATGGAGAGAAGGGGGAAGTACCTCATATTAGCAAATATATACCAGTGATTTTCTTTTAGCTGACAAGATTTTTGCTGCCTTGATGCTTATAAAAATATATTGGCCTGAATTATCTCTGGACTTGCTTTTAATGATGCGTTTGTTGCAGTTTCAGAAATTTTACTTGTGAAATGTTATACTATCTTAGGCAAAGAATAGCAAGAAAATGTCAATCTAATGTCATGTTCTAATAACAAGAGCTTAGAGATGTTGAGCAGTTAGTAACATATTTCTAAGTGCTTGACTAGATGTGGTAGAATTAGACATAAATTCTTGCAGATAGTCTTCCTTAGCTTAACATTTAATGTCTTTCTCCCTTTTCAGACAAAATATATGTGCTATGTTTGCTTGTTCTTTCAGCAAACGTGTGGAATATGGACTGAAGAATTGGTTTTAATTTCTTGTGAATCCAAAGTAAACTTTCTGCTACTATTTGCTAATAAAAATAGGGACACTTTTTGGTACTTGAGGCAGCTGTCACTGTCAGACAAGTAGTTGCCTGTTGGTATTTGTGCTTGTGAGGTGACAAGGGTAATAGTAATGAGGATATTCTGATTGCTGTTCCTTGCTTCTTTTGGCAAATAGGAAAACTCTCCTACTTCCTTACATTTCTCTGCTTTACTGTTCATACCTTCTTTGCATTGCGTTTTTTTTTTTTCCTTCAGGGAAGTAAGCAGCTTTGCTGCAAAGACTTGGTGCATTTAGTTTATTTTTCTCTGTTAGAGCAGCAGGCAGTGAGTATGTTAAATAATTTTTTCCTTTGCTGCCTTATAGCAGCAAAAGGAGAGAGTGGTTTTGCTCTTATTATGGTTTGCATCATGTTGTAGGGAAATGTTCTGAGGTTTTAAAGTTTTCACCAGTGTAAGGCTTGTGGTCGGAGTTTGGATATTCTTCATGTTTACCATTTAGTGAGCTATGGAGATGACCTTTTCTAGTTTCAGCTAGTCAGTACGGATTGCATTTCTAGGCCTTGCCAACTTTAGTAGTTCTGAAATCAGATATCTTGCATGTATTTCCTGATTTAATGTCTGTGGATTAGAAAAAACACAATAGTTCCTCTGTGAAAAAAATCTGGGACAAAAACTGATGTTGTCTGAGACTTGCACAGCCCAAAATTTTTTAGGTATCTGTTTAAGAGGGCAAAAATGGATCTGAAAGTAGCATTTACCCAGCTTAGCTTTTAGATCTGTGGAGAAACATACTGCTTGTCAGGAGAAATAGGAGGTGCTGGAAGGCATATGTTATGCTGCATGATACAGGACACTGGTAAGAAAAAATGTGTAAAGTATAAACTGGTAGTCAGTATATTTTGCCCCCGTCAGGCAGAAGATTGAAGGCTGAAAAGCTAATTAGGGGATGAAAGGATAAGAAGCAAAGTTGCAAAAGGAAGAGTTGATAATTTTAGATAGACTGACAGAGGATTAGGCAAAAGGTGATACTGTAATATCGTGTTGCCTGTGTGAGGGGAAGTCCTCTAAGCCATCTAAACAAGTTGTGAAGGAAAAGTCACTAATGTTTTTACTTATGTTTTAATTTTTTTATAATTTCATCCTAGCTCTTGCCAGCATTATAAAAAGCCCTGTAATGAACAACTACCTGACAAAGGGGTTTTCAGTAGCGTATTCAATTTTTTGGGGGGAACTCGCCGGGGACTTGGCGATCTACTGTAGACTAAACATGCTTTGGTCCTACAGTGATCCACCAACGTGAATAGGAGTAGGACCTCTTGTCTTGCTGCTGCTTACAGCCAAGTTATACAAATTGCTCAGCAGTCCTGTGTCAGGTCTAGTTACAAACTTGGATGTCTTATGGGCTGTGTGTGGCTGAAGACACACAGGTTGTCCAGCTCTTCACTTGTATGTTTGAAAACTTATTACTTTTCTCCTGGTCCTTTTTTTTGATCTTTAGAAATAATCTGATGACTCTTTCTGAAAACAACTGAAATGCGTTAGAGTACGTTTTGTTTTCTCACTGCAGAGAACAGTTGTATCTGCTTTTTTTATATATCAGTAGTATAACTTCGTGATTTAAAAGTTTTTCTAGAAGTCAGATTTTGTAGAAGGTTAAATCGCCTGTACATTCACTTTCTTCACTAAACCGGTGAAGCACTTGCAAATGGCTGAGGTTTGTTTGGGTTTTTTGTTCTGCTGCTTTTTTTTTTTTTTAAGTTCAACTTAACTTGCTTCTAAGTAAGCAGCTTAAAAAAGAGCACTTTGGCATAAACATTTGTCCTTACAGGAAGTTTTACTATTACAGCCATTGTAATTTAAATTCATAACCTTCTGTATGCATTTGAGTTCTGAGAAGAATTTGTTTCGAATAAACTTTATAACTTCTTCTGTTTGTCAAATAGCTCAGATTCTGCCTTGCTGGTTTTTAATTGTATTGTACCAGATGTCTATTTTTGCAATTCAAAATGCAGATGATTCTTTGTTTTGATGAAAACAAGAATGAAAAAGAATCAAGCCACAGTGCTTGTTTGGGACTGTTCATCAAGATACAGAGTTTTTCATAGACATTGCAAAAAAAAAACCCCAAAACCGACCACCATCAATATTTAGTATTTTGGAGAATGTTCTCCATTGGGAAGTTTGAAAAGATGGATACTGTCTTTATACTGGTGTTCCTCTGCCCCTCATATTGATGTCTCTTTTGTGGTGATTTTCTACAGGCACAGCTCATGCATTTCCTAGCCCTTCAAAACAAAATAAGTTAATAAAGGTTAAGTTGATGGATTTATATATAATAATATAGCGGTGGGTTTTTGTTTGGATAAATATTTGGATGCTCCAAGATCTGCTCATCTGTTTTCTATGACTGGTGTGGTGACAGTATGAAGAACATGCAAATTTTAGTTGTTTTTCAATGTTTCTGTTACCTTTATGTTCTAATGGCACTCTTCTGAGAGGTAGGAAGGGGTGAAAATGTATTTTACTGCATAGCAAGACTTTTTCACTCACTTTGTAAGCTATGTAGTTGCGGTAAATTAGCTGCCTATAACTTTCTTTGCTTGGCCTGTTTAATTTTTAGAGTAAGCGGAGAAGCAACTGAAACTGGCTGATAATAATTCTCTTGTTGGTAATTGACTCCTCCAATTCTTTCATATTCAAAGGCCAACTTTCTTTTCCTTGTCCTTGGCAATTCGTATAGTGCAGAAAATGGATTCAGATTATGAAAGACTCCCTGTGGATTGAAAAGTAAATCAGCTTGGGGAGAAGTGTCTCAGGGGGGAAAAAGGTAGTAGTCCCACTGGATCAAATACTTTCAACATTGGCTAATAAGCAATGAAAAACACTTCTGACAGCGTAGCAGAGTGGTGGCCTCAGGGCAAGAATATAGTGACATAATCCGTCTGTTCTGTCTTTAGCTCTAACCCTGTACTTATCCAATGCTGGATAATGTTACTTTCACCAGTTCAGGTAACTAGATAAACTGGTACTGCCTTGTGTATGAATAGTGTATGCTAGCTTACCTTGCCCCTGCTTCAGCTGGGTATGTAGCTAAACTAAAAGTTGTATGAAGTTTTAACTCAAAAGATGACTCAGACTTTCAATTGCTACGTTTTCAGATTGACCTAACATATGAAAATGATTCCAAAACCTTAAGAGTTAGGTTTTTAGATACAGTGGGAGAGCTTAACTATGAAAATCAGTTGTCAAAAGCAGGCTTGTATATTTTTGGTGGAAGTATTAAAGATTGGCTACCTGTCTTTTAAATGCCACTTTCAGAGGAAATTATGATTGTGAATGTTGAAGAACTGTTTTGTGCCAAACCCCAAAGACTGAGGATTTATGGCTCTGACATCACCCATACTTAAGCAGGTCCAGACCTCTTCTTGCAAGTAGTTCTACAGTTGGTAGTTCTAACTGAGCATGTTTATCTGAGACTGTAGTGTTGAAGACTAGGATTGTATTGTTAATAACTTTTTTTGTGTGTTACAATAAATAAAGAAGTAATCTGGTCATTAAAAAATGAGTGTATTGTCTTGTTTCTTTGAAGAAGATTAAAAAAAAAATATTGTTTGAATTTAAAGCGGATTTTTGAAAATTCCTGTTCTTAGGTGCCTGAATAGCTGAAAAGTACAATTCAGACTGATGGCAAGCTATAAATATTGATGAGGCTGAACTTGGCAGCTGGTTATGTTGAAAGTTGGTGTTTGCAATTATAGTTTAGAATGATTTCCTTAACTCAGTATTTGTTTTCTTTGACAGTAGTCGTGTTAAGATCTTGGACTTCTCTGTGTATATAATCATGTTAGTAGGAAGTCAAAATGTTTTGTATAGAACAAAAACCTCAGTTTTTAATTATTAGAAATGCAATAAATGCAGAACATTCATATGAAAAGCTTTAGGTGTAAACTAGCAAAGAGAGAAGTAAAAAGAAAAAAATAATAAGAAGAGCAAGATGCGATTTAAACTTAATTCTCAATCTCCCCTTGGCCTTCCTCCTGGCTCTGTCTTGGCTTGGTCTGGCTATAAAGGTCTACACAAAGCTGTGTTACATTACCAGAAGTAGTGCTGAGATCCAGAGCTGCGGGGTACAGGTATCTGAGTGTCCCAGCTGCTGAAGGACCACCAGTATTGCCGCACTGGTGTGAAGTTCCTAACAATGTAGCTCTTACCGTAAAAGGTAACAAAACAAAAGAATAGGTTAATAAAAGGATACTTTAGCTATCTTCCTGTAATAGAGGAAGATAGTAAGAACTGAAGAGTTTGAAATGTACAGTATCTTCCAATCTTGTGATGCGTTTGAATGATTTTTAGTAGTGCTGTCTTTAACTGCTGAAGTTGCCATTTAAATGTGCTAGTGGATAAAGCACCCTTCCCCCTTTCCTGTGCACATGGCTGCTTACTACCTTATCAGTTTTAATTTAGTTACTACTGCTGAGTTTGATAAACATACTGTTATATAGGACTTGGTGGCTGTTACTTGTGGCTCAAAAGGAAAACCTTAGATCCTAAATTGTCTTACGGTATGAACAGTCTGATGGGATGACTGTTGGGATTATAAGCAGTAAAGGAGTTATTTATAGCTTTCAGGTTTAAAGTTGAGCTGTTGAGACGTAGGCTTCTTTCTTGCAATAACATTTTGCTTAAGGTGGACAAAAATGTTTAAAGTCTCTGGTCTAGTCTCCTCTTCACCTCTCCTCCAAAAAACTCAGGTCCTCTGTACTCTGAAGCCTTTCTGTGATTTTGCAAATGCCCTGAAGCAAAGGCTTGCCCCTACTGTACTGTTGCTCCAACAGTGCTGAATCTTCGGGAATGCTAGGTAGTATACATGGATTGCTGGCACTGCGAGCATGTTGATTGCATCTCCTTTTTTTTGCCACTGCGGTACCATTAAATTACATGATAGTTTTAATACTCATGGCAATAACTGCTTCTGTGCCATTAGGATTCCAAGCATTGCTACCATTATCACGTAGAAGCAGTATTAGCAGGGTGAAATAGCCCCTTTTTTTGGTGCCTGAAAAAGCTCTTATACTGCTACTGACTGTCAAGAGGACACTGTTGCCACCTAAGAAAATGGTATTCCCAACAACTTCAGTTTCAGTAGTTTCCAGAAACGTTGTGGTAGTGTTGAAGGACTTGAAGAGAAAAAGTAGAAATAGTGCTGAGGATGTTTATTACATATACGTATGTATGTACACATATGTAAATATGTGTATATGCTTGAGCCACACTGAAAAGATAGGGTGAGAGAAAGCACAAAGAACTTCGGCAAACTGAACCAGTTGGCAGCTTTGGGCTGATTATACTGTTGAGATATAACCTTGATTACAACTGAAAAGTGATGTGTAGTGTACAGTAGGCTGCTGAGGTAAGGTAGAGACAAATACCTTTTATGTTTACTGTAGCCTTTAACAGGTTCTTTAGCAAAATCAGTATGAGCAGGAAAGAAGTGATTTTTTTTTTTTTTGTGCTTTTTTGTGCTTTTTGCATTAGAAAGTAGCAAAAAGGTGTAAGCAAAATATTTTTTTAAAATAAACTTTTCAATTTATTTTTCACTTAGTAAGAGGAGGAGGATTTAACACCTTAAATGTTGTTTATGTAAATGTTTTGGAACACTGGGAAGGTGTCGATGCAATATTCTGTCTTCAGCTCATGTTTCAAGGCTGCCTTAAGATTTAAAAGCTTGAAACTGGATTTTCTAAATATAAAGTCTGATTTAGGACCATTTTTGTTCAGTCCTGGGCTGCCTTTCCTTCTCCTGCTTCTGAAACATGATCCGGTAGCCAGGTGATCAAGTGAATAAAATTTTTGCTTTTTTAAAAGATTATATAGACATGAGTTAAATACTGCTAGGTTGTGGTTTGCTCATTTATTTGGGCTGTTGATGTGAAAAGACTTAAGTGCTATGAAGTGGGGCTTGTGTTTTGTACATATAGGTTAATGACAACTCCTGTGTAATCTGCCTAGTCTCATGTTCCCTTAGAAGACCAGTACACACTAGTGTGCGTGGTATCTGTTCCAAGTTACATGTATTTATCTTGTCGTTGAAAGTGGCTGTGTCATATCTACATTAACAGCTGAACTATTTTCCATATAGTACAGAAAACATCAGTGCAGAGAAGTTAGTATTGAACAAAGTGTAAGCTGTGCAGCCAACACAGAATTAAACATAATGGACATTTTAACCCGCATCCTGTTTAGAACTCGGTGATTTTGTGGGGTACTTAGTCACCATTGCTAAATGCTGTTCTCTGGATTTATTTTTTTGATAAAAGGCTGAAGATTTCTGCCTTCTCCCATTCCTCCCAGCTGCTTTGTTTAGTAGGGTCATATCTTTAGTCTTTCCTTGAAGTGCTAATCTTTCCTGGATTTCCTTCCACCTACATAATGCAAAGAAATTGTTCTAAACAATGTGAAAGAAAGAGATTGTAAATCCCTCTCAAGTACCAGTAGCATCTCTTTTCCTCATAGGGAATTCTTTCTAATTGATTACAAGTTACATTTCCCTCTTCTTTCTGATAAGTGGAGAAAGACTACTGCAGTGACACCTGGATTGTCGTCGAGAATTTTTAATTTATTTTTTTTTTAGTAAATCATGACTGTTCAGTGCCAGTGTGCTGTGTATGAAAAAACATGAAGTATTTATTGTTTTGAAATTTTGCATGACTTTAAGCCAACTTCCCAGTACCCTAATTGGGTGATGCTTCTGTGTAGTTCCATCAGTAACTATTTATTGTAAGGTGATGTTTTTAGACAGCTTGAGGCTTTTGGGTAGAGTGTGCTCGTGGTTGCTTTGTCGTAATCATTCCACAACATAAGTCAGAGCTAAGTTTAAAATTTGCTGCTGTCAAGCATCTACCCACTTAGCAAAGGGACATTTAAACCACAGTGGTGGCAAAGACCCCCTTTTGTCTCCAAATGTACCCTTTCTAGTCAGAAACTGTTTGAATGAAAATCATGCCCAGAAAGCTCTTTTGTTAGTGTTGGAAGCTCAGGGGAAAAAAAAAATCCTTATTTTATGTCAGCTAGTCCAATGATGGGAGCAGTTTGTCACTGAATAATGCTGTATATTAAGCATGAGGCATAGCAAACAAAGATGATGCAGTGAATTTAGAAACATACCAGCTGTTGATTACCTTCACAACAGATCTTTATGGTGCCTGAATAGTGGCAACTGGAAGAATTTAGATTTCAGTGATGTTAACTTGGATGTATAGTGGTAAACCAATAGTTCTGGTCCTCTTTTCATTCCTGGAAGTTGGTTATGTTTTGCAAAACCAAAATTGAAGTATTTAATTCTAGCTGTGGTTAAGACAGAATGGTGGATTCTGAATGGGCTCGAGTGTTAGGCAGCTCAGTGCTGCTGCTACTTTATCTTTTCAAAACAGGGTTAAACACCCCACAATTGGCAGGTAGTGGGATTAATTTTTACACATAGTAATTAGTATTCAGAAGTTATTGTAGGATTATGTAATCAGTTTCCTTGAGCACACTTGTGTGTGTTCTCTCAGCTCTTAAACAAAAAACAAGTTTCACCTCATGTTTTTGCCCAGTTGTGAGTAGAAATCGTATTTTTAGAGCTTCCTACTCTTCTGTTGTATCTCATAGTCATCAACAAATTCTTTCACACATGCTGCCAGTGTTTACTGTTTCTACAGGTTTGGATAGGAGATTGTGTGTGTGGAGAATGTGAAGAAAACACTTTCCTGATGGCAGCTTGTTCCTTTCAGTTCTGTGTACCTGGAATATGTTCATGTTCCCACAGCAACAGCTTATAGGAGATGACCAGAAAGGAGGTATTTGTGTAAGTAAAGAACTTGGTGCACAGATGTGGGAAGATGTGGAGCACTCTAAAGAATGCTGGTAGAAGAAAGCTAGTCTAGGAGTTGCGACTCTGAACAGGATATTCTGCTGCTTCATAGATTTCTTAACCCAGCTAAGCAAATTGCTGCACTTCACTGTATTGGAACTAGAAATATATGCAGAAAATTTGGGGTGTTACACTGTACATGCATACAGTTCTAGTCTATCAGGTTAGGAGTTAGTACATGTAAGCCAGCAGTATGTAGGTATAATGAATTGTCTCCATTATCTTGCAATAACAGAAACTGAGTCTGATCTTTCAGTGTGCCTGAGCTAATAAGTAAGTGTTGTAGTTAGCTCATTAATACTAGGTTAAGAACTGTCACAGTTTTTGGAGAGAAGAGGGAGGTCCTCCACTTTCTTCTGTTAGAGGAATGGTGCCTAAATTGTGGGTGGGTTGTTAATTTGTTTTTCTCTTTCCTCCCCTCTGGCTACCTTATCAAACTGTGTCTGATTTGCTGGCCCTGTGCAGTCCAGTAGGTGGGTTGATGCATCCTAAAGCCCTGGCCAAAGTATATACATATTCTGAGGATTTGAATTAGGTGATGTAGGCATGATACTTAAATTTATGTTCTCACTGTGGCTGAGACTGAGATTCTTCTTCCTGTAACACCTTTGCAGTCCTGCTCAGCTACACATCATATTCTGTCTTTAACCCAAACTGTTTTCACTGGTTTCTACTCTCTTGTGCTGCTTTGACTTTGCTAATTAACATTGTTAAATAAACCTAAATTTGTCAGAGTAACAGGAGGAGGATAATCAGTCTTTCCTTGTCATATATCTAGTAAAAATTAGGTGCTGCTGCGAGCCTTTTTTCAGCTAGGGAGAGGAATCCATACTCCTTTTCTTGAATAAGATTCTGTAATGAGATAAGACAGATTATTGGCATAATTAGCAGCAGTTCTCTGTCTTCCCGTGGAGACATCAGTGATTCCTAAGCATGTGGTGGTTTGGCTGGAACTGTGAATGCTTTTGCTAGATATTAATTCTACAGTATTTCAGTATCCAGTCTGGTTCAATCTCTTTCTGGGAAAAACTGCAGTTTGGCCAGCTTCTGCAATGTATCCTGTTCTCCAGCTTAAGATCCTATACTGTCAGAAACTGCACAGACCCTTCACTGGTCTTGCTTTTTGTCTGATCCTCTTGTTGGATAGAGGTACATGTAAGAAACGTGATAAAACTGCTAAGTCAACAACAGCCTTTGACTCCACCTATAAAGTATTGGTTACTTGTCAGCATAGATTAATAATAGTGTATTAAATGGTGTGGATGGATATTTCTGGGATGTCCTAAGCAGATGGGTAATAGTTAAACATTCAGTTGAGGAATCTTTTTTTTTTTTTTTTTCTTCTGTAGTTCAAACCAAGGGTAAGTTAAGGTTAGACACAAGGAAGAAGTTCTTCACTATGAGGCTGGTGAAGCACTTGAACAGTTGCCCAAAGAAGTGGTAAATGCTCTATCCTTGGCAGTGTTCAAGGCTAGGTTGGACAGAGCCTTGGGTGACATGGTCTAAGGTGAGTCATCCTTGCCCATGGCAGGGGGGTTGGAACTGGATGATCTTAAGGTCCTTTCCGACCCAAACCATTCTACGATTCTGTGAATGGAGTGGGTTACCTCTGCCTATTATTTTCAATATATTTCAGTAGTAGAGGTGTTTTCTTGATCTCCTGCTACCTAGTGAAGCCAGGTAAATTCAACTTAGTTCACCAAGTTGAGAAGTTACTTAGTTCACTAAGATGAAAGCAGTGTTTTGGGTTGTTTTTTTTGTTGTTGTTGTTTTTTGGGGGGGGCGGGGGTTATTATTATTTTTGTGGTGCTTTTAGCTTTTGGTTGGTTTTTTTTGTTTTATTTTTTTGGATTTTTTCTGTTTGTTTTTTTTTACTGTGAAGTGCTAAGTGTTCTGGCTTCTTACTAATTTCAAAGTATGCATTCACTTACAGAAAAAGTTATCAAGAGTTCGAGTTTTATTAGACTTCTGCCTCCAGAGCCTTAGTTTCTAACAAGGATTTAAAATACCATGAGTAGTAAAAACATTCTCAACTTAGGTGTGGGCTCTAAGGTTGCTAACACTTTTGGGACATCATAATATTAAGCTGGTGATGTACTTAACGTAGATTTTTTCACTTGGAAAAACTGCTTGCAAGTGATTGGGAAGACTGCATGTAGTCTGCTTTGCTAGCACTTTGCTTGCATGTACTTTTCTGGGTAAAAAAATGAACGTTTCAGTTTTGTACCTGTGCATAGTAAATAAACAGTTAAAAACTTGAGGTTGATCTAATGATTAATAATGAGGAAATTGTAACTTGCTGCCAAACAAATAACAAATAACTTTTTCATCACATAAAATTCACAATGCTTGGTTTAAACAGTGGCATTTATTTTAGGAGGAATTGCCATTAGTTTTTTGAGGAAACGTTAGATTTTTATTCCCACCACCCACCCACCCTCCCAAGTGGTTCTAGTGGCAAAGTTTACAGAAACTCTGGTTCTGACAGTAAATCATTGAAAGGGGAAATGCCTGTTCAATATCAGTTTGAGGTTTCTGTCATGCAGCATTATGTAAGGTACATTGTTACTCTTCAGCATCAGGCTAGTATCTATACTATTCGTGAAGATTCAAAGGAAGCTCATCAGTCAGCAGACTAAATACAATAGATATCAGGTGTAAGATGGCTCTTAAATGGTTTGGTGGGTTATACTCTAAGGGTTCTATTTTTTTTATTTTTTATTTTTATTTTTTTCCTCAAAACTGATTGTTAGTTTAAGTTGTGTGGTGATGGGTAAGTATGCAGAAGCAGTAAACAGTATTACGTTTTTAACATTTTTCTCTGAGGTAAAGATACATTTCCAGCAGTGGTGCAGGTTTATTCTGTAAAAGCCTAAATTTGAGCCTGAGGCTTAGCAAGTCAATGCTTTTTGCAATACGTAAATCTCTTGCCTTAGAAGAATAATTTCCTAGACTGGGTTGGCAGTTGAAGTGGAAGAATAGTGAGGAAAAATGTACTTCTCTCCTTAACTCGAACCCTAACTGTAGCTGTTTTCCCCATCTCCCCACTACGGCACAAATTACAGTGGGAAAGGGGTGAGAGGGGCCTGTATTGCTGCTTTTGTGATTACAATATTTTGTTTACTCTGCATGATTTTAAGACTAATATGGCTTTTCCTAAGTGCTTTGGGAGCATTGACTTCTGGTTTTACATGTGTTTTATCTACTAGTGCCCACAGCTGGCTGACTTTTTAAATTCCTTTTTTTTTTTTCTTTGTCTCCTTTTAGGGTTTTGTTTTTGCACTGAATGTAGCCAGGACGGATCCTTGTGGGCTTTGGCAGCCCTTGGAAACTGTCAAAGGTAAAAATCAACCAAAATTTAATACTGCATTCTTGAAAGTTGGAGGTGAGAACATTAACCTATGCTCATTTTTAACCAACTTTAGGATGACTTTTCATCAGGGACTATAGCGATAGGACAAAGGGTAATGGGTTCAGACTTAAAGCAGGAGAAGTTCAGGTTTGATAAAAGGAAGAAGTTCTTTACTGAGAGGGTGGTGAGGCACAGGTTGCTCAGAGAAGTTGTAAATGCTCCATCCCTGGCAGTGTTCAAGGCCAGGTTGGACAGAGCCTTGTGTGACATGGTCTAGGATGAGGTGTCCCTGCCCATGACAGGGGGGTTGGAACTGGATGATCTTAAGGTCCTTTCCAAGCCAAACCATTCTATGATTCTATCATACATCACTGTTTTCATATACTTCCTAGTGTGTCATTTCCTGTGGGTTTGGGTATGAAGTTTTTTCTGGAACTGCCTGATAGGATTTGTTTTTGTTGGCTAAAATTGTTGTATATGATGCAGGTTTTTTTGAAAAGTTATTAATTTATTAAAAGATTTGAAATTCACTGTAATAGTTAAGCAATTAGTTCCTACAAGCAATGAAGTTATATTCAGGTTTTGTTGATCTTCTGCGTGCCTTTGCTTTTGTCTCAGTACCTCTCAATTTGCATTTAAGGGACAAAAATATTCTGTACTTTTCCATATATTAAATTTTCACTTGCTTTTGTGTAATCTTAAACTGGGTATAATGTAAAGCTGTAGCAATTAAGTATAACATGGCTAGACCATCTGTTAAAAATTAACATTTTTTGGGGTTTGTATCTAGATAGAGACTAATGATTGCAATTGCGTATCAATGTGATTGTGTCAAGCCTAGTCTCATGTAAGACAGTTCAGTTCAGCCTTGTTCTAACTGCTTTTTCTCAAATATGCCTTGTATACATGATCACATCTTTGAAGAGCACTTTTGTGCCTGCTTTGCTTTGTGCTCTTATGAGAGAGTTTCCGACCTACCTTCAATTTCAGTTTACTGTCTCTTATGGTTACAGTTTGCACAGCCTTTGTCCTTCACAGCTTTTCCACCAGGCCATATCTAATTTAGACTTTGGAATTCACAGGAATCACTACTGGGCTTACGTTAATAAGTGCTTCTCTTACAGGTGCACTCTTCAGAAGCTTGAAATGGTTTGGTTTTGTTTTTTTTCCCCCCTCTATCAAACAAGAACAGTTTTATTCTTTAGTCAACAGTGGATTGCTGCTGGTACCCTGAAAAATAGTGTTTGCTGCATTAGATAAGGTGCTTATTTCCAGTGATGCTTGTTTGATGAGCAGTAAATTTGAAGACACTTGGATTCCAGCTCTGTGTTGCTAATGAGGACCTTGTGTTTCTGAATGGTGAAGCTTTCTACCTGAGGGAATATGAATACCTTGTTCACTACTGTTTGGCTCCAGCTTTACTTGCCAGTGTGCAACAATGCAGTAGCGAAGAGATAGTCTCCATACAGTGCTTTGCACTGTTCAGCTTACACTGTTTTCATAACTGCTGCATCCATCATTCTGACCTCACTGAGTGAAATGTGTACATCTTTTCTGCAGAAAGGGGACTCAAGCCCAAGTTGGTTAATTTTTCTAGAGGATGCCATCTGAATAAAAAGATTGGGGGGTTTCAGTCCCATCTGAGCAGTTTTGTTTGTTATACACAAGAATGAATCAGATTATTTTACTTTTGACCTTTTCCAGGAGTGTTTTTGATAGATGTTGCATCTGAAAATCCAAATGGAATGTTTATAAACTTTGTGTTATCCCTGGTAATCTGGCATATCATAAAAATATTGGAAGTAAGTAAATAAATGCCTTTTAACATTGGCCTTTTTCCCAATCCTGTAGGACACGAGTACAAGTTCTGGTTGTCTGTCTATCCTCTGTGTATAAGATTACCCTGTCTGTGACCTTCAGCCCTCTGCTTGGAAGCTAGTGAGTCTAAGGGGTGGTGTCAACAACATGGATTAATTGTTATTTCTTCACATGCTGGTGCTGAGCCTCACTTTGTTGGCTGAGAAGTCACGCACAGTTGTGAATGTCTCCTACAAAAGTCTGCCAGGTATAGTTTCCCATGGATTCAGGAATCCCCAAATGGCTGCCTTTGGTAGTAAACTTGAAATATAGCACTCGTGTCAGTGGCCATGGGAATCAAGAATTCATGTAATCAGAAAGGACGTAAAAATTATACTGTTGAATTGGGCTTACAGTTTGTTGCCTGATGTCTCCTGAAAGAAGCCAGAGGCAGATCCAATGGAGCAAAATACAATAGAAGGGTAGTGTTCAGCGAGACTTCCTCTTGTGACTTGTGACCTAGGATCTTCCTACACCAGCTGCAAGATATTGATGGATTTTCTTTTCCCCTTGTGAATTAAGTTGCAATCTTAATTTTCCAGAACTAAGTTGCAATCTTTTAAAACTTCCCTCTTCTCACCATCCCATGCTGGTGAGTTCACTCTAACTGAGCATTGAAATAGCATGATACATGTTCTGAGCATTAAAGGTGATGAATTACAGGACAAATGAGTGAATAAACTCTTTTCCTTCTCCAATACGTTTGCTTTTTTACAGATTTCTTTCTCTCTGTTTTTCTGTTTCCTGCTCTGATCTCTGAGCTGTGGATAGTTCAGCATATTTAATCTGTCATCTGTGGGAGATCTGACTTATTTGTTCTTGTAGCCTTTCATTTTTTTTTTTTTTTTTTTCTATTTCCTAATTGTACTGATTTTTTGTTTTCTTTGGTATCCACTGGTTGGAAGGCTTTTGTCTTCTTCCAGGAGTAATATATAAAAACTGGTGTCAAAGTATTGCCAGTTTCTATTCCGGGATATCTCAGAAGCTAAACAATGCAGTTTTTCAGAGGTTCATCTGTAAGTTCTTCCAGCACTCTGAATGAGCAATGATGTGGTCTTGGCCTGACCTGTCTGTCTCTTGGTTTATTTTATAAGCTTTTTTTTAATGCTTGTGTAGCTCAAGTTCAGTCTTGCTTGTTTCCCTGATTTGAAGACAGTTCAGTGCCTCATCAGTCCTTCTAGCCAAAGCTGTTTTGGTCATTAGACATCAGGCTATCTGTCTAACAATCGAGCTATTACAAAACCATGCTCAGAAGCTCCCAGCTCCAGAAGCTCTGACGTGGTTTCTGAAGCAGAGCATGGCGAAGTACCATGGACAGGGACTGCCCGGCCTGTCCTCTCCCCTCCTCCTGCAGAACAGAACATGGCCTGGCAGCAGGAAATACTTGTTCTGTGCAGGAGGATCTTGGCATAGATGCGTGATACAAGTCATGCTTACCGTTTGATACCTATTTTTGATTATATGCTGTAGGCAGGATATTTGGTGAGGACTGGAGTGAGAGGTCTGCTTTATCCTCCTTTCTCTCTCCCCAGAAAAAGAAATGACTATACTGAAAGTCTTTATAATTGTCATGCTTTGTATGAGAATATATACTGCTGAACATAGCAAGTTGTTGGTTATACGATTTAATGAGTTGCATGTAACATTTGTAGCTTCAGGCCCTTTATATTTGTAGAATGCATTCTTCATTCCTTGTGTCAACTTAATAGCCATGAAAGGTGTTGTCTACTTATCCACAACATACAGAAGATGTTGGCTGTGCAGACAGCCTTCCCTTATGAAGAAGCTTTAACCTTGCAATGAAGAAGGTGCGTCTGGATGAACGATTTCTAAGGATTCTCTTTTTGACCTCATTACTATTTGCACTTCCAGAATTGTCAGTTTCCAGTCATGGAATTTCTGGTGATAGTAGAATCAGCAGCTCAGTACCTGAGGTGCAGGTGGAGAGGCTTTAAGTGGGTTTTAAATGCTGGTGCAGTTGAAGACTTACAGCACCTTGAGAGAGACAGCTGCTAACAGCCAGCAGCTTGTGGCTTTAAGAGAGTTCTTAATGTGGTGTGAGCCCTTACTTTCCACATACCTGGAATGTTACAGACCTGTTGATAGCTTATATCTTGCATTTTGAATGTGAGAGATTCCTGCCAAATTTATGCTGATGTGTTTGACCTGTTAATTGATTCGATCTGTTACCTCTGAAAGATGGCTTATCTTCTGGAGTAGAAGACATTCTAATCTTTGTAACCAAAGTCTCCCTAACTGTACTGCATTCTTCCATAAGTTACTTTGTAATTCTAAGGGTGGAGTTTGGGGTGTAGATTTTGCTCAGTTGAGACTGCGCTGACACTGTTAAAAAAATTTAAAAACAAGTTACCAAGTAGTGTTGAATATTGGAAACACTGGGAGCTGTTAACCTGGGTTAGTCTGGAAATGTCAACCTACAGATCAATGAGTTTATCAATTCCCTGAACTGTTTACAGCCTAGAATGTATTTATTTCTAAAATGAAGTAAAAAAATTCCCTAAAGTAAGAATTCAAAGCTACTGAGACTTCATTGGGAGTCTAATAATTTTTCAAACTAATAAACTTTAGATTGTCTGTAAGTTGAATTTCTGAAGCTTTTATTTGTACAAAAGCTATTAGTAAGTAAGAACTGCTCAGCTCTAGTCTGTGTGAGTATTCCTTACTGACTGTAGCTTTCATGAGTAAACACAATACAGTAAATACTCAGCAATAGCAGATTTTAAAATGAAAAAGAAAGTATATTCCTGTTAGGTGTGTTTTGTTTTTTTTCCCATCTTAATTGAGTTATGTCTTGTCCTGAATAACAGTTGTCTTGTTTGTGTAAAACATAAATTCAGCAAATACTTGCAGAAGGGGAACATTGAAGGTCATAGCTTAGGTTTGTTATTTATGTGCACTGCAATCTCACACTGGTAAAGGTGGAAAAATCATTGTTTTGAAAATATCTTTCTTTTTTATCTTTTAGGCAGTATTTTGCATTTCTGCAGAGCTTTGCACAGATCCTGTTCCCATGCAAACTGATGAGGGAGAAATACTGGAGGAAGGCAGTCCCAAGGTCAGTGAGGTAAATGCCACTGTGTTTTGGAGAAACAAGAGCTTGCTTGGCTGCAATGGGGCATACATGGAGTAAATACTGACTGCTGGTGGTATTTTTAATATGCAAGTAAATAATATTCATTACCCTGGAGTTATTTAAAAAATTAAGTTTTTAAAATGTCAATAGGAGAGTGTATCTGCCATCTACTAAGAATTGGAACCATGTATTTGGGCACTCTTAAGAAGGAAAGAGGAAACTCTTGTGAAGAAATACTAAGTTTATATTCCATTTGTTAGAACTGGAAGGACTTGTCAAGCTTTCTGTCCTACCCACCCACCCTCTTAGCTGTCTTAAAGAATGAGGCATGCGGACACTTAGGTGCAAGTGTCACTGTTTGTGGATTATTGACTGGTCTGTATTCAAGTTGTTCTGCTTCTTGTTTTCTTGAACTTGCCAGTATGTGCTTTTTTGTGAGATTGGATAGTATGTTGCTTCTAAAGATGCCTCTGTTTCTTTACATACTGCGTTGGGACAAGAGTCTATAAAGTGTGCTGTTGAATAAAATGTTGGTTGTGTCCTGCTCTTTGCTTACTACCTGAAGATGCAGATGTCTGGTTAAGAATTACTTAGGTTTGCATAGTGATTAGCATATTCTTCAAGAGGTTTATAAATTCATTTTGTAGTCCCAGCTCTCTCAATGAGGTAGTGTTAACTTTGTAACCAATCTGTGTTTAAAATAGGGATCTTAAATGTCACAAAAATCTGAATCCTTGTTAGCTCTCTTGTATTTTTGTGTAAGACACCCACTGAAGAAAAGCAAACCCTGGAGGTCTAAAAATAAAATCTGTTGTTTTCTAGCTGGAGCTTTTTTGAGAAATATTGTTATCGGTTTATGCTCTCATAGAGAACAAATCATGGTTTTTAAGCCATAGGTATCAAGTTAGGAGGTAATTAATTATTAGAGAAAGGATTTGGCAATTTTCCTGCACATACATTAGGAATTGTGTTAATTTTAAAGCACTTTTGAAGGAAGACTCGCTAGATTAGGAGCTGAAAAATGAAAAAAAGTCAGTGGGTATACCTGCAGCCATCCAGGGTATTGAATGCATCTCTTGGCAATGATATAAGATTCAGTGGGGGGGATGGACATGTAAGAGAAAACATCATGGTACAATTAATTACTAGTTTTATTGGCATGACTACTGGTGCTTACTTTTTGCTAGAGAGAATCTCTGTGTGTGTGTGTGTGTACATATTTATGTATATACACACAGGTACCTCTGTTTGTATACATATGGATACCTAACTTTTGTTTGTGTGGTAGGAAATAGATTGAAGGAACTGGCTTCTGAAACTTACTTTTTTCTTCCAATGAAAAGTATGGTTTTTTGCCTTTGGCATTCTTAATTTTGGGTGTAATGGCAAATTGTATCCCAGCATTAGGTGTTCAGAAAATTTAGTGAGCTTTAACTTGAAACCAGATCTTTTGGACTGACTTTAAATACCTAAGTGCATGTGCATTATTGCTTTGAAATAATTGTCATTTAGAGAACATGGGAGATCTGGAATCATACATCTGGTATTCAGTGTTATTAATAAAAGACTTATAGAAGATCAGAATATATTAAGTGAAACAGACTCATGACTATATGTAGTCCCCCCTGTGATATACAGGTCTACTCACCAAAGTGTATTTTTCAGTGTTTCTTTAGTCTGTAAATGATTATCCTCTATTTCCTGGTCTCAGGAAAGTTTTCTAGCTATGACAGTTGAAGGACTTGCTCTAGAAAAATTGAGGCAAAAAATATTGTCTTGCATCATTAAAATTATGTCCTTAATTTACCAATGTTTACATGATCTGAGCCATTTTCTTGTTTTTTCTAAGGAATATTTTTTAAGACATCAATGATGTAGTTTAGGTTCTTTTTCTTTTGTCAGGAGTTACCCCCCTGCTCCCCAGCTCCTCCAGACAGATGACATGAGGTTTTTTGGGTGAAGTTAGTTTTGTGCTTCAAAGACACTAATATAGCTGCCTGTTCATTCATATTTTATTTGAAGCTTTCATTTATCCCCTTTCGCACATTCCAAAACACTAAACTGTAAATAAAAGGTAAATATATTGTTACGCTTACTGTTCAGATCACTGGATTTTTTTTTTTATTCTAGGTGTTTTTTTTAATACCTGTATGTGAGTACCAGCAATGCTTCTGGACATCACTCTTTTACATTCTGTACTCAAAAATCCCATAATTTATCTGTTCTTTTGCCATCACTAGAAATTATTTTTTTGTGCCTATAAATGATATATAAAGAAGCCATCGTCTTCTACCATTTTATTTCTATGCTCATTTAAGATGGACTTGTAACACTTCGTATGTAAGCAGCTCCTTTGAAGCTCTGCTCTTAAACAGTGTAGATGTTGAGTTTGCAGTTCATAGGACTTACAAGATTAGTAAATGCTGATTAAAAACATGCCAGCTACTTCAGTGATGATAAATTTGATTATATCATATATGATGACAGATTAAGGCCCCATTCTTAACCATTGTTATGAATAATTCATTTCTAACCAAAAAGAGATTTTTGCATGTGATGCAAAGAACGAAATTACAGTTTGTGGTGATTCATAACATCTTTTATTGGGTGCCTCAGAATAATTATGAAATAAAAGTAGGCAAGCTTTCTGTCTTGATATTTCTTCAATCTTGCAGAACTTCATCAACAATATTAAAGCTGTTGTTGCAAAATGTGATTGTTGCAAAAGGTCACAAAGGTTGTAGAATTTATACTTTTTTGTTTGTTTGTTTGTACCTACATAAAATATAAGTTAAAAAACACTTCATGTTCAAAAGGCAAAGGCCCAGGCCTGTGTGCTGGGGTGTCTTGATATCAGCCCTGCCTGGAGCATTTCTGTTTAGTAAATGGCTTTGCTATGATTCTGCTTGATACTTCTTTTCCTTTTCAGAATACAAAATGCTCAGGGGTCTGGTACTTCCTCACAGTTCAGATTTCCTCTTCCATTCAGTTTTGGTCTTGGCAACAAGTGGGAAACCTACATTTTGGCTTCTTGCAGAATGTTCCTGTTATCACTTCATCTGAATTTAAATTGAAAAGCACTTGAACAAGCAGGCATGGAAATGGTCTTTAGACTGTAGCTGAATCCTTTCCATGCTGTATTATATTTTGGCAAGAAGGGTCTTTGCCAAAATGTGACCTAACAATCACTTCTGACACTGTCTTAAACTGATCTTGAATTGAAAATTATCTGTTGTATTTTCCATAAGTACTTATTGAACTTGAGGGAAAGAGTAAATATACTGACTTCAAGAAATATCTTTGTTGTATTGATATATTTTGTCTTTATTTATCACCATGGAAAGACATGCTTATAATTTACCTTTGTAAAGAGTAAGGCTCACTACATGAAGTTCTTGGAGTGTTAGTAACTGACTCTTCATAAAGCAACAAAGCAAAGGTTTCCAGTTGGTAATGCATTATAGGAAAAGCATTAGTGATTGGAATGATAATCCCAGTTACCCGAGACTGCAGGTTTCATGCCCAGTTATCAGCATTTGTTTCCAGAGTCTTCAGTTAAAAGAAAGTTTAATTGATTGAAAAGGTGTCACTTGCTTTGCTTTTTAAGTTCTTGCCCAGTAGCACAGGAAGAGGCAGTATGCTAGTGCTGTCAGCAGTCATAATCGCTAAGAAGCCTTGGTACTTCTCTTCTGGAATAATGAGGGAATAACTTGAGGAATCGGATTTCTTGGAGATTGAGTTATACTTAAATGAAGTATTCTGGAGTGTCAAGGTTGCCACGAGAATCATCTTTCATGGAGTTACCATGACCATCAGGATATAAATAGATTTGGGTACTGCAAGAAACAACTTTCCTGTGATGCCAGTCTGAAAATAACCTAAAAAGTTATACATGAAGACTTTTATCATGCAGTGGAAAGCAGATCATGCTTTATTACTTACAGTGATTTGATTTGATTCTAGACCTGTTTCAGATTTTCTGGCATTCTAGACTGTGTAGTATTCTGAGATATCAAGACCAGGCCCTGAAGAGAAAAGATATCTTTCTGGTTTTGAAAAAGATAGAAAGTTCCTCATGTAGAGCTAAGCAGGTCACTTTAAAAGACGGTGTGATTCAAACTATTTCACATTAAATGTAGTATGATTAGAAAATGTAATCACTGCAGTCAAGCGTCATGAAGAGTGATAATCTTGCTTGGCTTCTGTTAACCTGGCAGCACTGCTACAAAAGTTGGCCTTCATCCTTGCCTTTGCTGCTCTTGAAATGAATGGCAGAAATCCAGTGGCAACTTCCTGGTAATTAAGCTTGAGGAAAGTTACTGATGGACTCAGTCCTTGCTTTAAAGTTTGTTTTCCCCACTGTTATTAATGAATACATTTTTAATTCATTTTGCCTTCCTCCTCCCCCTTTAATATTGTGGTATTTGAGTTGGGCTTTCTGTTTGCATACACTTCGGAATTTTCTCTCTCTTTTTTTTTTTTTTTTTTTTTTGACAATGTATCCTTTTGTCATTCATTGGATTGGTTTCCAGCAATGAGTGGGTCTTGCACATGCTCTTTCCCCTTCTTCCCATCCCTTACCGTGCGGGCTTTTCATTTTAACTGGTTCCATTGTTTGATCTCACAGTTTCTTCCTTGTTGTCAGGCTGTCAGAAAATACTCTTTCTGTTAAAATGGCATCAACATAAAGACAGCTGGCACCTGTCAATAGCATGCTCTTGATTCCAGTATTTATCTACTATTAGTGCAACTAAGAGGGGAAACAACCTGTACAGAAGTAAGCTTTTTCAAATGAGCTTGGAATCTTTAAAAACTCCATATTTTTTGGCAGATGTAAAAGTTCTATTCTATAGGACTGTTGGGTCTACTTTATCTATATGATCTGCTGGTGAGTATTACACAGCAAGTATAATTTCACTTTGTAAAATAGTTGGGGCATGTGGTGTTTGGTTACTGGCTTTTCAGGTCTCCTTCATTCATAAAAAAGAACAGAAAATAGCATTTCTGCTTGGAACCCCACACCCTTTACTGTTCTTTGGATTGTGATTTGATTTTATTATGGTATTTTGTGGTAGCTATTTTGCTACTAATGATTACTAGACTTTTACCATTAACAGCCTTCATACTCTGAAAATATCAGCAAGCGCTGAGCTTCTTGTTTGTGGCTGATTTCTTTTCAGCTGTTTTGATCCATCTGTTAAGGATTACTGCACAGACAGCACTTAAACTTTGTTTCTCAGTTGTTCCTTTGCTGTAAAACATTGCAGGAGGAAGCTAAAATTTTATGCCTTATTTGAAGTATTTTTATGACTTTTTCAATATTGGCGGGAGTTTTAAGCTTACGTTGAAAACTTTTTTCTCAAAAAGTGCAGTTAAAATTCTCATAAGATGAAACTTCTTCCCCTCCCCTTGTTGTTCATTCATCTTTACAAGTAAAAACCTATGAATTTGCAGGGAGGGACTTTGACCAAAGTAATTTAGAAAAAGTCATTTATGAATTGTTATTTTGATTCAGTGTTGAGGAAGGGAGATGTGGAAAAATAGCTAGTTCTGCCCTTTTGATGCTTTGTATGATAAACATCTAGGTACACAAATGTTGGCTGCACATGATTTGAAATAATGCTCAACTCCTAATAAGCACAGGAAAAGGGAAAAGATTCTGTATGGTATTAGATAAATGTATTTTTATTAAATATTTTCATTAATATTTATAGAAATAATTATTGAACTGAATAAGTAGTCCAGAAAATAGTCTACTTTTCCATACTCTGGTTTGGAAAATTTCCATACCTTTTCAAAACCAGTTGCAAAAACATTGAGGCTTGCTCTGTTCAGTTTCAATGTCCAGTGCCACTTGTCAAGCTGCCCTGAGGTTGCCAGTTAATCCTTGTTATACTTACCTTAAAGTTGCCACCCTATTCTTTTCTGTCAACATGAATCTTTCCTCTTTACATTATTGCCTACCTATTCTCATCCTGCTTAATTCTTATTTTTCTTGCCTCTTGGTGTCTAATTGTGAGCTAGCATTTGCCTTCTGTTTAAGTCGCTCTTCAGAACTCTGTTGGCACTGGCTGTGTTAGGGTTGTAGTTTGTTTTTATCCTGAAGCATTCACACAGAGATTATGTAAAGGTTAAAAAGTATAACACTTACTTGAGTATCTAAGCTCTTGCTTTTATTTCATATATGTTGAGAATAAAGAAACATGAAAAGAAGCATAAGAAAAGAAACATAAAGAGGCCTTTGTAGTGTTTATACCTGATCTGTTAAAGTACATGTTCTGATATGTATAAACTTAAATATTGAAGTTAAACTGAAGCTTAAATTCAGAAGGAAGTGGTGTTAGCAGGGAGTGTTGGCAGTCAGGAGGTATCTTTCCTAAAAGCACGAGTGTTCCTCTGACTGCATTTATGGATTAGTTTGGCTCAATTTTTGATAGTGGATGTTGCTTGATGCTGACAGTAGGGCAGAAAAAAGGCTGGTGCTTTTCTTGTATGGGATTTAGAATTAATATAGTAAAAAGGAAGTCTTAGTTGGGTAGTTAAACTTCACACAGCATCCAGAACCTTAACTCCTGTATTTCTGGGGTTTATAATACTGCTTAGTGATACAGAACTGGGTTTCTATTCAAATGGCGCTAAATAATGTAAAACATTCAGGCTGAAGGCCTATACAGTAATGAAATGAACAAAATGCTTTGTCACTGTAATTAAAATAAGCTGTTTTCTAGTCTAGTACTGGCTTGATTCATAGAGCTTACAGACTTGATGATTTCTCCGCAGTGTTCCCTGCTACCCTTGAAAATTTTGGCTTATTACAAAGAGGTGAACTTTGAACCTCAGTGTGTACTTTCTTGTGAATACCTGACAGGTCGGAGTAGGTTTCAGTTTATTCATGTGGCAGTTGGGTTTTTTTGGTGAGTGATGTTTTCTTATTTTATGGCTTACAATGATTTTTGGATGTATTACTTTATTAATTTTTGATGCATGCTGGCAGTGGATCTTCCAGTACTTCTGTTTGCTGTTATACAGGGTATGTTTCCGTCATTTTTCTGGGATGTGAGTTACAGGAGCAGCTAGTCTTTCTGATGGTGACCTACAGCTATACGAAGTTCCTGGACACTTTAAACAAAGTGTCTTGTAAAGGCTTTTAGAAGTAGAGAGGTATTCTGACTAACAGGACAACTGCTGCTTTTCCTGAAAGGTAGCTGCTAAGTAACTGTTCGAAGCACAAAGACTATTTTTCACAATAGAAGCTGATGTCAGCTTCATCATCTCTGCTAGCTTCATTTTTCTAGCCTGAAAATGTTATAGTTCCATAGGAAAGTAATCTCAAAACCAAAACCTGCATATCGTGCATTTTAAAAAAAAAATCATTAATCTCTTAGTAAAGAATGAAATTGCTTTAACTCTTAATAAAGTAGTCCTTTTTAATGACATATTATTAAAGCTTGTAAAAATGTTATGGTGTATTCCTCTTGTTTTAAATATAAATTAACATAGTCCATCAAGGGGAACAGAAATTTTAGGTTAGTTTTTCTCTTGAGCTTCAACACTGGTCAAAAAAAGGACATAGTAACACTTTCCTGCAAAACACTACACAGTTAGACCTTTCTCTGTGTGTGAGAAAAAAACTCAACAAACCCTGCTCATGAGTTTATCACTTTGAATTTCAAGGTGGTGTAGCAAAGAGCTGTAATTATGGTATGTGGTTTAACCCCAGCTGGCAACTAAGCACCACAGAGCTGCTCACTTACTGCCCCCCCACCCCAGTGAGACTGGGGGAGAGTATTGGAAGGGTAAAACAGAGAAAACTCATGGGTTGAGATAAAGACAGTTTAAAAAGGGGGGGGGACACAGACACCCTAAACAACAAAACAAAAACCCCAAACAAAACAGAGAGGAAAATAAAACCCAAGAAAAAGCAAGTGATGCACAGTGAAAGCAATTGCTCAGTACCAAACAGCTGATGCCAGTTCCTGAGTAATGGCAGTCCCTGCCAACCTCCCCCTACACACACATATTCCTGCCTTGGTTTTATTGCTGAGCATGACACCATATGGTATGGAATATTCTTTTGGTCAGTTTGGGTCAGCCGTCCCAGCTGTATTCCCCCTCCCAGCTTCTTGTGCACCCCCCACCTGCTCGGTAATGGGATGGGGTGAGAGGCAGGAAAGGCCTTGACTCTGTGAGCACTGCTCAGCAGTAATTAAAACATCCCTGTGCTATCAGCACTGTTTTCAGAACAGATCCAAAACATAGCCTCATACTTGGTACTGTGTGGAAATTTATCTCTACCCCAGCCAAAACCATTACAGTATGTTATCACGGGCTACTGGCTTCATAAAATACCGGTTATAAACAAGGTAAAATTGTTGCAGACTTCAAAAAAAAAAGGAATGCAGAATTAAACAGGCAGTGCTACTTGAACTATTATCAAGGAATGCTGTTTATACAATCATATAATGGTTAGGGTTGGAAAGGACCTTAAGGTCGTCTAGTCCCAACCCCCCCTGCCATGGGCAGGGACACCTCACCCTAGACCTGGTTGCTCCAGGCCCATCCAACCCTTGAACACTGGTCTTGAACACTGCCAGGGATGGAGCATTTACCACTTCTTTGGGCAACCTGTTCCAGTCCCACACCACCTTCTCAGTAAATAACTCCTTCTTTATACCTACCCTGGACTTCCTTGGTCAAGTTTGAACCCATTGCACCTTGTCGTATCACTACAGTCCCTGATGAAGCACCCTTGTAGGTTTCTCATCGACCAGCACCCCCAAGTCCTTCTCCACAGGGCTGCTCTGAATCTCTTCTCTGCCCAAGCTGTAGCTGTACCTGGGATTGCTCTGACCCAGGTGTAGGACCTCGCGCTTGTCTTGGTTGAACTTCACAAGGTTGGCATTAGCCACCTCTCAAGCTTGTCAGGGTCCCTCTGAATGGCATCCCTTCCCTCCAGCATATCAACCGAACCGCATAACTTGTTGTCATTGGCAAACTTGCTGAGGGCACGCTCAATCCCAGTGTCCATGTTTCTGACAAAGATGTTGAACAGGATCAGTCCCAGCAACAACCCCTGAGGGACGCCACTTGTTACCCATCTCCAGTTGGACATTGAGCTGTTGACCACAGCTCTCCGCATGTGACAATCCAGACAATTATCTATTGGGTGGTCCATCCATCAAATCCATGTCTCTCCAATTTAGAGACAAGGATATCATGTGCCACAGTGTTGAACGCTTTGCAAAAGTCTGCTTTAGCTTAGCTGCTTGGAAATTTTGAAAGAAACTCAGGATCAAGTGTAAGATTTTGCAGTTGGGCATACTGTTTTTTACAGGGGCAAGATGGATTACTCATCTGAAACCTACCTACACATAGTGAAGACAGACTGTTAAAGTGCAGATACCAAACTGCGAGATGCCTCTGTTTCCTAATCTCAGAATACTCTAAAGTGCTTTTGAAGCACAAAAGAGAAGGTTAATACAATGTTTTATTTCCCTTGGAAAATACCATCATCTGCCAAATTGACTTTGACATCTCTAAGAACTGTTTTGGGGGTGAAATTTGAGCCATGCACGGTAAAAGCTTGCTTTAGCCTTCCAAATCATTGTGGTCTGATTGGTTTGGCTGAGTCACTGACAGGTGTAAAACTCACCAATCTTGTTGACTTCATGCATTTACAAGATTTAGTACGTTTCATACATTTGCATGACCCTACAAAGACGTTTTGTTTTCAGTTTATGAACTATATGGGTATGTATTTGTTTCAGTTCCTCAACATCTTTTTGTTCTCTCATTGGGTGTGGAAGAAGTGGATATGGGGTTTGCAGAGAAGACTTTTTATTCTTGACACTAAAAATTGTAGTGATGGTCTTTGCCATTACAGTAGATAAGAGAGTGTGTGGACAGCTAAAGACGCTTGAAGTCTGCAGAAGGGGATTATGCAATATCAATTCCCCTGAGGGTAGAAGCAACATTAAAAGCGTGTCCACATTTCCGGTCACCTGTTTTAAGTGTTCAGTGAGACATTTTCATAGTAGACAAGGCAGTGTATTATATGAAGGGAGAATGTAATAATTGCCTACAGATGCAGTAAGCCTGTGTGAAAATAGGTTGCTAAGGAATTTTAGTACTCTGAAATCATAGTGGTAGGTTTCGACAGATACAGTTTCTACCTGTGATTCCTAAACAAATAACTTACTCCCATGATGTTTGAGTGTTTTGTTTGAGGACAAGCTGTAATGTACGCAGGCAAGAGAAGCTGAGGTTCTGCCTTAGACATGAGTGGGTATTTTAATGATTTGATGGTCTGTCGGGTACCTGATGATTTTAATAATCCTGAGGAGTCTGGAAAAATTATACGAGCAAGCACTGTCAGTGGCTCCCTTGTGACTAAAATGATAGTTTGGACTTAAATTCTGATACCTACAGAAGCTAGAAAGCAGCTGTGCGCTGTGTGAATAGTCTGTATTTCTTCTCCTTTTTGACAGTGGCCAAAAGTGGATGCCTAAGACAGCAGGGTTAGTATTTACTCATAACAGAATTTTCTCAGCCACCAGCTGTTTGTTGCACAGGAACTTTCTTGACCACTGCAGTTTCTGTGTGTTTAGAATCCACCCAATAGATTTCTCTTAAGTGAATACAGAAAAGAAAGTTAGCAATTTTTTTCTTCTTTCCTATCTGGTCAGATGTCTTCAAGGCAGAATAATTTCAGCACCTCTGTGTGTGTGCCTGGTTTATGTCATGTTCAGTCACTCTCAACAAGCAACAGAAAACATTTGTAGCAGTGAAGGTGTTTGAATGTGTATTGCAAAAGTGTAATTTACTTTTCAGTAATTCTGATTATAATCTGATTTTTTGATGTGTTAAATTTCTTTTTTTCTGCTGTTTGCCCGTTGTCCTTTTGTGGCAGTGCATCACCTTCCTTTCCAAATCTAAGTGGAAGAGAGCAGTTACCGTATTTTCTCTCTTCTGTTTTGGAGTGGTTAACAATGTGTGTATCAAAATATCTTGCCACTTACAAATGCCAGTTTAAACTGCTATAACTTGTTCATGTGTGTCTGCACCATAAATGGTATTACCTGTAAAATGGGTTGACTAAATAGTCATTGGGCTGAATATGTGTGGCTGTTCAAAGTAGTGGCGGTGAGTGAACTGTTCAAGGGCTTTCAGGTCGGATTTTCCCCCTGAATGGAAAGTGTAAAAGATTTGTTAAGGAAGTGCAAAAGTTTTTTTCAGAGTTGCAGAAACTAGCAAGAATCCTTGGCTTGTGAAATACCCATGATCTTTGGTGTTTCACAAGCTGAAGAATAATACATATAGTTAAGTAAAAGTTGGGAATTACTTAGGTCTTACTAGCTTCAGATTTTTCTGGGATCCATTCTATGAATGTACAGAGCACACTGATAAGTGGATGAAGAGCAGCATCAGCTGTGGTGCTTGAAAAGGAGAGCACTTCTGCTCATATTCAGAATGCTTTATGCATTTTGTGTCCGAGAATGTTGAGCTATTATTCAAAACTGCTTTGGCAGCTTCAGAGTTCAAGTTTTCAAATGGCATTTCTAGACACCTTGTCATAACATGACTTGAGTGACTTCAGCGTCTTCGGTGGTTGAAGGTGTTACCGGCGCAACAGTGTCTTGCTGCAAATAGCTTCAAACTGCCTTCAGAGCAAGACTCGGGTGAATTATTTTTGTTTTTATATATATGTAGATGAGCTTCTGTAGTTGAAATATTTTGCAGAGAGGTAATGTATTAAAAAAACTAAACTTTTTTTATTTATACAGTAAGAAATGCGGCTGAGGGCCTGACCTGTTTAACATTTCTGAGTGTGACTATTATTTTCATGATATTCATTAAACTATTTGTTTTAAGCTTAGCAGGGAATTCCTGTTAAGCTGCTGGGTATTTCACAGAATATTAGATAACATAAACATCAAAAAAAATACATAGAAAATGGGCCATAGGTTATTTGTACAAGTGTAGGTGATGAATTAGAGACAGTTGGGAGGTAGAAGCAAAGCTCTAGTCTTTCAACCACTGCTGGAGGTTTGCTGCTTATTTAGGTGAAACATAAGTTACGCATTCTGAGTTACATGTCTTCTCTGTTATTAATGATTGAGCTGCCATTGCTAATCTGTCCTATTGTTCTAGAAGGATGATGCACATTTTAGTGATGTGTTAACTTCTTGGCATTTATAGTTAATATTATAACACTTAATTGAGTCAGGGATTAAAATACCATGAGGCTGCATATAATGAACATAGGTATTAGTGTAGTGATTTTAAAAAGAAATTGTATGTGGTTTAAGTGCGTTAGCATTCAAAATTATTAGCAGGGAGTACTGAATGTGATATGTGATTTAGCAGTAGTCACTTACATTAGTAAGTTTCACTTCTCTTTTTACTAACAGGAAACCCAGTTAGGACTGCACGATGGTAATAACACTGAAATGCTCAATCTAGATGGAGAAACTTCAAGAAAATAGTGAGTAGGCTAGGAGATGGTTAACATTTTATGTTGTTGGGTTTTTTTTTGTACAAGACTCAGCTTTGGCAAAATTGAGAAGGGGGGAAAAGGTAGAAACAGGTTCAAATGATAACTTCAGAGAACTTTTAATGTATATCTTGTCTCTAAGACTTCCCTCACTGTGGCTCAGAAAAATACTTTGCTCTTTCTTATTTTAGGAGCTTCTTTTCACTATGAATTTCTTTCTTTTGTAGTATCTAAGGTGTGGTTTTATTTTAATGTTTTCCTCTGTGTAATAAAATTAAGGTTTAATCTAAAAACAGGTATTTTGGGACTAATTTTGCTAACATATTTATGCTGCTGTGCATATTTTGCAATGCTAGCTTAACACTAATTTATTCATAAGAAAATTATTAAGTGTTTGAAGCTAAATTGCATTGATTTTTATTAAAATAAGTTAAACATTTAATTAATCTGTTGCTAATGAGTAAAATTTTCCCTGATGCAGTTTGTCCAGAGTGTTCATAAAGCCAAACAGAGAGGTGACTCAGCTTTCCTCTCATTTGTAGTAGTGATTGTATTTCTGTTAGACCTCAAATTGTCTCTTGAGATTTCTGACAAGTTCTTCTAACTGCTTGGCATTTATTGGGCTTCTGTCACTATTAGCAGTAGTGAGTAGTGACTAATTGCTTGGATTTTAACATTAGGTTGTGTAATTCTACTTAAAGGGAGCATTAGACAAAAGAAATGCTGATGACCTGTTTACATTATTTCAGTTGCTGATGATGATTGGGAAGTACACTGGTATTAAAGTAGTTGTGACAAAAGTTATCAGTCTTGAGCTGGGTCTGCAGTAGGCTGGTTTAAAATTAGCAGGTGCCATAAAGCACTGGAAGTAAATTGCCACAACCTGAAGAAAGCGGCTTTTGACATTGGCTGGTACAACTGGCGTCCTGTTGTACACCAGATGAGGTTTCCAGTTCTTGCGTGCTTGAGAAGCTAGCAAATGAAAAATCTTAAGAGTCTCCATCTCCTGTTCGCTCAGGTGGCTGCTTCAGTTGTTTTATAAAATAGGAAAAAAAAAAAACAACAAAAAAAACCAACAACACAGCTATGAAAAGGACCCATGGAATGAGCAGGAAAAGGGAGTGATAGTAGCTCTCTTGGTGTAGCTGCATTAATATGAATCATAGAATGGTTTGGGTTGGAAAGGACCTTAAGATCATCTAGTCCCAACCTCCTGCTATGGGCAGGGACACCTCACACTAGACCATGTTGCCCAAGGCTCTATCCAACCTGGCCTTGAACACTGCCAGGGATGGAGCATTCACAGCTTCCCTGGGCAGCCCATTCCAGTGCCTCACCACCCTCACAGTAAAGAGCTTCCTCCTTATATCTAACCTGAACTTCCCCTGTTTAAGTTTGAACCCATTCCCCCTTGTCCTGTTGCTGCAGTACCTGATGAAGAGTCCCTCTCCAGGCGTCCATGCAGCTTCTATTCTCCAGCTGAACAGCCAAAACGTTCTCAGCTTGTCTTTGTATGGGAGGGGCTCTAGCCCCTGATCATCCTCATGGCCTCCTCTGGACTTGTTCCAGCAGTTCCATGTCCTTCTTATGTTGTGGACACTGGTGACAGTACTCCAAGTGGGGTCTCGTGAGAGCAGAGAGAATATGCTTCTGTAACTGGTGAAGACAAAATACTTTTTAAAATAATTAGCTTTTCATAATAAGTATAGGATTTCTTGCAAGCATCTGTCTTTCTTTTTTGAGAATGTTTGGTTTATTTTAAGCCCAGTGCAGTTTTGGTGGGCTAGGATATCTAATAAAGGTGTTCAATCTTGTTAGGAAAATGTGCTTTCTGACATCAGGATTTAGGAAGATGAGGCTTTGCCCTTGAAACTTTCTGACCTTTCAGAGTGTGGCTTGCTTTATCCAGGCTCTCCAGATTAGGTTTACTCATTAATCAAATCCATTAGGGTATCATTGAAGGTATTTTTAGAAGAGAGTAGTATGAAACTGTAGTAACAGGTGTTGCACTTCGGGAGGGGGGGAAATAATAGTTTATTTAAGCTTCTCTGGTATATTTTATTTTCTAAAAACTAAGTATTGAGTGTCTAATTGTGAATAGCTTTTTAAAATTAGATGAAAAATTTTATCTTTTATTATTTAGAACACTCAAAGTAAGAACTTTTGTCACTGTTTGGAAACTCACATTTGCCCAGGTTTTAAGGAAAAAAGGCTTTGAAATCATAAAATGCAGGGTTCAGCAATGTCTGGTTCCTTTTTTATTTTCTTTTTAAAGTGCAAGTTTTCTATTTGCTCCCCCCCTGCTGTTCAAGGGTCTCTGTATGGTTCCTGGGTCCAGCTGCCAGATTTTTGAAGCCTTCTCCATGGCTTGCCAGGAGAAACAGGTGTGGATCGGGCTTCCTTGGGCTCCTGCTCTTGGAATCAATGGCTCCCTCTGCAGTCCTTTTAGAGAAACTAAAGTGTCTTACATCCCCTGCCATTCCATCTTTTCTTTTCCTGGGAGAACTGCAATAGGTACACGAGTTGTGTCTTACCTCCACCTTCCACTCTTTTTTCTGCTTATTCAGGACACCTCTTACCTATGGATGGTGTAAATCTACAGAGACTAAAGATATAGAATACACCTTTTCAGAATGCTTGCATTTAACTGGATCTGTTGTGGTTGCTGTATGCTCTGTGTGGCTGAAACTTAGTGAGGACTCTGGGCTCCAGCTTCCTTAAAAAGAAGACTAAAAGAGTGCTGGATGTGATACAGAGAAGCTGAGAGACTTCTGGGGAAAAAATGTGCATAGGGCTTCTATGAGAACTGTGGGTGGAGGAAAAATTAATATCAGCTAACTCGATTTTTACTTTTCAAATACTTTTTTTGGGTCTCAAAAATAAATCTGCTGAATTGATAGCTGGGCCTAAGAACTAATTTTAGGAAAACATACTGTCCATGCATTCTGCCGGGGTAGTTTGCTCTCTAGTTGTTTTCAGGAGGATCTTTGTCAGATAGAGCTCTTTGAATTAAGATGACAGCAGGGAAGGCTGGAAGTGGATACTCTTTATAAGCTTATTCTAGAATTTTTAGAATGCTAAATAAACTGCATAGCATTTTCTTGCAAAAAGTTTAAAACCTGCAAATTTCAAAGGGAAAAATTTAGCTCACTGATCATGAATTTGTTTAAATATGCGGGCTAGCAAAAGAAAATTAGACACAAGGCTCTGTAAAAAGAGGAATGCAAAAATTGCTGCACTGGATCAGGGCTGTGAAATGATCTCTTTCATATATATAAAAATGTGTGTTTGTGTAATTTACCCTTCCACTTTGTAAAAATGACCTCATTGCCAGAAACAGAAAAGCTTGTATTGCTATTGTCCTGTAATCTTCTAACACACAAATAAATCTTCAGAGATATGTGAAACATAAAATCCAGAAGGACTTGTGAAATTTGTGGTTGCAATTTAGGTTTGTACAGCAATAAATTTTTCTTTGCCTGTGTAACTGTTTATTTTCCAAGTAACTGTATATCCCCTTAAGTTGGTGTGTGTTGGTTTTGGTGTTTTTTTTTGTCAGCAGGTTAGGGTTTATTTATATTGTGGTAGCAAAAGCGTGATTATTTGTTGTCAAACTGTCAAACTGCTTTTTTTTGTGTATGTCTCACTTGTGTCATTTTGCATTGAGGGAGATCTGCAGCCCAAATGTTAGATTTTATTAATGTAAAATCTTCCCTCTGCCTCAGACTTTTCTTTAGTCTGACCTCTCAGGCATTTAGAGCGTTTTGGAGGGGGTTTGAGCCTTCCCTGTCTGTGCTTTTAGGCAGTATCCTGAAAGAGGATGTACTATGGTTCTGCCACAGTCATTTCAATATTTTTCTGTATTACTGTTCAGTGTAGTTTTACTTTTTCTTATTGTTTTATTTTTGGCCTTTTGATTATATAACTTCCCAAGATATTTTTCTTAGACCTTTCTATGCTGAAGTGCAGGTTCTTGCTGGGTTAGGAATTTGTTAGAAGTTTTTTTTCTCCGATATATTACCTTTCAACATTAAATTGAATTTGTTCTTTTATTCATAGGATTTCTGGGAAATTCAGGTTGGAAGGGTTCTCTAGTCTGACCTCCTGCTCAAAGCAGGGTGAGCCAGGAGGTCAGAGCAGGTTATGAGGGATTTTATCCAGTCTGGCCTTGAAAACCTCAAAGCAAGGAGACCACAAAACTTCTCTGGGCTATCTGTTCAGGTGTTTGTCTGTCCTCATGGTGAAGAAGAGTCATCTTATATGCAGTCTGGACTTCTCTTGTTTCAACTTTAATGCTCACTGTTTTTTGTCCTGTCACATTGCACCACTGTGGTAAGCCTGACTCCTTGCTAACCTCCTTGTAGGTACAGGCAGGCTGTTGTTAGGTCTCTCCAAAGCCATCTCTTCTGCAGGTCAGATAAGCCTGTCTTCCTCAACCTCTCCAAACAGGGCAAGGGCTCAGGCTCCCTGAGCATCCTGGTGGCCTACTGCATCCACTTTATGGATTTATTTCTTGTATTGAGGGGCATAATAAGGTATGTTAGACCATATCTGGAAAAATAAGCCCGGATTAGAGGTGATAATCAGTTCCCTTATCTACTGGCAAGACTCCCTCTTAATAAAGCCTGCGATACTGTTGACCTTTCCTGCCAGGGCACACTGCTGGCTCATGATAAGCTTGCTGTCTGTCAGCCTCCAGATTGTATCATTGCCAGGGCCTCTCAGGTGTGGGGCTTTGTGTTTGTCCAGTCTGAATTTATACAGCTCCTGTAGCATTCATTCCTCTTTCCTGTCTAGATCTGTCTGAATGGCAGCCTTGCCCTTAAACATGTTGACTCAACCTCTTCACCCCAGTTAAGATTCTGCCCCTCTACTCTGCTCTCATGAGACCCCACTAGGTGTTCTGTGTGCAGTTCTGGCATCCCCAACATAAGAAGAACATGGAGCTGTTGGAGCAAGTCCAGAGGAGGCCACGAGGATGATAAGGGAGCTGAAGCACCTCCCATACAAAGACAGGCTGAGAAAGTTTGGGCTGTTCAGCTGAAGAAGAGAAGCTGCGTAGAGACCTCATAGCAGCCTTCCAATATCTGAAGGGGGCCTTTGAGAATTCTGGAGAGGGATTCTTCATCAGGAACTGTAGCAATAGGACAAGGGGCAATGGGTTCAAACTAAAACAGGGGAAGTTCAGGTTAGATATAAGGAAGAAGCTCTTTACTGTGAGGGTGGTGAGACACTGGAACAAGTTGCCAAAAGAAGTGGTGAATTCTCCATCCCTGGCAGCGTTCAAAGCCAGGCTGGACAGAGCCTCTGTCTGCTAGACCTTTGTAACGTGGCTTAGTGTGAGGTGTCCCTGCCCATGACAGGGGGGTTGGAACTGGATGATCTTAAGGTCTTTTTCAACCAAAACCATTCTATGATTCTAACTATTATCTTTAAATTCTCACCAGAGTCTATCCTACTGGCCCTTCAAGTCATCGGTAATGTTTAGTGGACTTGTCCTTGGGTAGACCCTTGCGACACTCCACTTAACACCAGCCTCCAGGTAGCATACAATGCAGAAACCATTAACTTCTGAGCCCGACCAGCCAACTGTTTCCTGCAAGTCTAGGTGTTCATCCCTTCTAAAAAGAGGGATTTTTTTCCTAATTCACTAATACTCAATTTGTTGAAGTTCCCATGTCCTTTTTAGTGTCTTGATTTATTTTATTGTTAGCTTTTCTTACCGGTGAAAGCCTATATTGGTAGGTTTATTTTGTGTCTTGAACAGTTTCCATGTTCGTGAGTACTTTTTTTACTCTGTGACTAATTTTCTTGGTGTTCTTCTCTTTAGATACTTTGTCATTGCCTTTCTTGAAGTTACTCTTTCTTTCTCAGCTCCTTCTTTTTCAGTGCTGACATTATCATACCATATCGTATTTTTTTTTATACTGCAGATTTTAGTTATTGCAGATGCTTTTGCCTACTCTCTGAAGTGTAGAGCAAACATATTAACATATTAAAAGCAGATGGGGCTTTCTAGTTGCTTTAAAACAGACTGCCTAGACCCACAATCTTACTGTTTCTAGCCCAGGTAATTTGTTGTTCTTAATTATTTACCCTCTTCAGTTTGAAATGGTAGTTTTGATAGATATGCATGCTTGATGAAAGTATGTCTGGAACAGTTATGTCACCATTATTCTTCATGTAAAATTCACATTAACGCACAGTTTTGTTGATGGTACTTCAGTGTCTGCTAGATGTTCCAGCTCTCATTTAAATTTCTTGGTTACAGTCTAATAACATAATTTCCAATTCCTTTCTATGATTTTGTTGGTTTTAAAATAATTCCCATTTTATACTGCAGTTTCTATGATCTTTCCTTTTCTACAGCTTCATGAAATTGAATTTCTATTTTATAGTGCTAAACTAACAAGATTCCCATGTATATGCTGTAGGTAGTGCTGCTTTATTCCAAAAGGCTGTATTTTATCTTTCTTCCCAGTACTGGCTGAAAACCATTCCCTTGCTTTACTATTCATGTGAATTGTACTTGTCTCATAGCAGCAAGAGACTAAAATACCTCCTGATTTCAGGTTGTGTACTCTACTCTTAAGCATTTACCCTCACTCAGAGAACTACTGTTCTGTGATGTGGGAACATTCTGAAGCTGGTTTACCAGTTGTCACACTTATGTGTTAACATCAACAACAACAGAATTAGTGGAATGAATACTTTTCAGCTAGACAGTTTTGAGTCCAGATGTTTTGACACATCTGGTTTTGAGAATCACATATATGGATTGAGGTACAAATAGGTTTCAGTGTGTCTGGTATGCTGGGAATACATGGTTAAAAATCTGAGTTATTTACAAAACTATAAATCAGAATTTTCTTACTTTCAAAGATTAGTTTTAAATGAAAATACAGTTTTGAATGTCGGTCACATTTACATGTTTTCAAATATGAATTCACCTTACACATTTAATTGTCTGTCTTCTGGATGTCATTACCACCTAATAGTTCATCAGTTTCTCAGTTCATTTGTGGTTTTGCTGAGGGCTGTGTCTGTACAGGCAAACAACCCAATTTCTGTAGTCCTTGTAAGATGTCAATATGCAGATGATGTTTGTCTGTATTTGTGACCTGTCAGCAACATCGAAGTACAAATGATTAAACTTGACTCTTGGAGCAGGGAAGGGTAGGTAGGGGCAGAAGGGAAAGTGGCTGCTCGATCTTGGATTGGTTTGGTTTTGGGTTTTGGTTTTTTTTTTTTATTCTTTCAAAGACTGACTAAAACATGTTATCTTTATTGTGTTTCTCTCCCCTTTCCAGTTTAGTGTAGCAGATCATAGATTTTGTGTGTGATTATAATTTAGTTGCTTTGTTGTGTGGCTTATTGAGTATTGCAGTGTGGCCTGTTAGCTGGCTTCACATGAGGTAGAGTATTGCTAACTGTGTATCTGGATGTTTACATGAAATACTAAGTGCATGTGGTGAATTTTCGTATAAAGAAAAGAGTATTTTGCTACCTGTACAAGAAATTCTGCCCGAATGAAGTAATTAAATGAAGAGTGTGTAAATAATTAATGATCAAATATAATGTAAATCTTTTTGGCCCAAAAAAATACTGAAAATGCATGTTTAAACTGTATTTTAAAAGCAAACAATTAAACAGAAAACTTCCTTAGTGCCCTTAGAATCTTTTAACATGTGAGCCAAAGGAAATGCCTACCTTATGTTGTCATTGGAACAGCATCTATTTGAGGTTCCCCTAGGCCTCATTTTTTAGCCTGCTAACTAGGCTATGCGTGTGCAGTGAAAGTCTCTTTTACATATAAAAGTTATTTTTCACAAGAAGTCCTCTGCTTTTACAGCAGTTTCTGCCTGTGGTTAATAAGTTCCTTTGAAAATTCTTACTTTTCTCCAGAGATGTTGATAGACGTAACTTTTTTTTTTAATTCCTGCCTTATATGTTAAGGAAGAAGGGGTAGAAGCCCATACTTACTCAGAATGACAAAGGAAGTCCATAACAGAGCAAAACTCAGAACCTAGATACCCTGACTGATAGTCATCTGCTACAGCCATTAAATGGTTCTTTTTCCCTTGGAAGATTTTCTGAAAATTGTGCTATAAAATGATACCATAGCAATGGGGTTAGAGATGTACATATGTTGCTAAGAAACTACCTGATCTGTTCTGGACCAGCTACGGGGATAAAGTGGCTGTCTTAAGTTGTTGTGTATGGAAAAGGGCCACTTTAGGTGATGTGCATTTTGCTCCACCGATTTCTGACCTGCAATGCTTGCCTTTGCAGATGGAACATGAGGATTTTGTAATGGAGGGGCATGGCAAGACTCCACCTCCTGGTGAAGAAAACAAACAGTGAGTCACACGTTTATTTAAAAAGGGCCTTACCATAGTAAATGGTGTGAAGCACTCTTATTTAAATGTACTGGGAGCATTGGTCATTTGTTGGGTGCTCACCCTTTTGGTTCCTTAAATATCCATATATAAAAGTGGATGGTGGCTGAGGGACAACAACAACAACAAAATAAATAAAGCAGGATGTTGACTTGCATTAAATTTAAAAGCATAGAAATATGCATTTTAATTTCAGAAGTTTAATCAGAAGTTGTTGTAAAGAGAATAAGTCTGGAAACTTAGCACTGAGGTAGTGAGTTTGTACGTTCAGCTGCTCTTCACTGAACTAATGTGAAATATGATAGAGCCAGGGCCTTCCTTTTGGTGTGCATATGGTAGAGCAGTCTTTTTTGGAATATAAACCTTCTTTAGAATGTGTTTCAATAAAGAAACTGGCATTGTAAACAAAATGCTTTTTCAAGGATGAACAATTTAAGATGCTGGTACACAGTGCTTTAGGCAGAGAAGCTTGATCAGAGAAGAAAATGACAGGTTTTCATTAGCAAAAGGCTTTTTCATGTTACTTCAGACTGAAATGCACTAATGGTTGCGTCTTTTTCCTGTGTTTTTGTTCAGATGGGAAGAACAGAGTCTTGTTTTAGGAGTATTGCAGTGATGGTTGTCTTCCATATTCTTTTCTTTACTTAATGCAATGGTTATTCAATTTTGATGTCATAATAATTTTTTTTTTTCTGACCTGCCTTTTGGAGCAAGTAGGAAGATATGACCTTTGAGAAATCCACAGCACAGAACTCTTTTTCTCCTGTGCCTAGTTGGATGTCTCCTCGTGAGAAGTTCTCACTGATCAGCAGTACATTTGTTGCAGAAAGGCTGGGGTTTGCCCTGAGGTGAAGGTCTTCCTTGCCTTTTAGATAAGCTAGGAACTTCAAGTCCACTGCTTCTGCAATGGTGAGAAACCATTTCTGAGGTAGCCAGAATGAGTTCAGGAAAGTTCTAGTGCTGATCATGCACATTCTTTCCATCGTGGAAGTGAGCCAAACTTCTCGAAGTAATTGCTGCTATTTCTTTCTATTCAGACTGCTCAACTTACTGTGGTACCAAGAGATACAGAGCTTGTTGAATTAGAAACTTTCAGAAAGTTCCAGAAGAAAAAGCGGGGCAGAAATATAAAGTGGGTGTTAGATTTCTGCTTTTCTGAATTGTTTCTTTAAATATCTAGTAGCATCATTCAACACGTTATTGGTATTGGATCTATAGCTTTGTGTTTGCTGTCTAATTTCAGGTGCAAGCAGAAGGTAGGATTACTTTACAGTTGACCTGATTTCTGATTAGAGCTTTTCAAGTGCCTTACATTACCTCTCTTCTTCAAAACTGTGGTTATTAGAGACTACGAGATTACTGATATGCAGGATTTTTATTTTTTTAACTAACAAATCTGTGTTCAGGTGGCATCTGAGATCTTGTCATACAGATCCTGCCCTAAGGAGTACCATTTCTAATAGTGTTAATCACATATTTATAGAAGTCTGAAAGCGCAATTTTAGTAATGAAACTAAGAGATGAAGATAAGTGTTTTGTGCAACTGTGGCATAATTCCAGCAAGATTCTATTGTGGGTATTGCTCTTAAATTTCAGTCAATCACCTGAATCTTTTTCTACCCACAGTCTCAAATTTTCAACTACTTAACAACATTGTCTGCCTTGGTAGAGCTTATCTCATGCTGTAAGTGACTTTGATCTGGCATCTGAGATAAACAAATGATAATCACACAAAGGATTTGTATTCTTGAGTGACTCCAAAAAGCTGCATCGATTTAACATCTTTTGCTGTTGATCTCAAAAGAAAGGAAATTAAATAGGAAATTGCCTCTTCGTATTATTACTCACTTGCATTAGAGATTAGATGGATTAGTTGGGCATTCTGGTGTGGGTCTACTGAAGGGCCACAGCGAGAGACTGGAGCATCTGACGTAGGAGGAGAAGCTGAGAGAGCTGGGACTGCTTTGCCTTGGGATGAGAAGACTTTGGCTTATCCATGTGTAGAGATACCTGATGAGGGGACTATGGAAGACTGAGCCAAACTCTTCACAGTCATGTCTGGTGAAAAAGCAAGAGGCAGTGGGCGGAGGCTGAAATACAGGGAATTCCACTCAAACCCAAGGGAAAAAGGAAATTACTGTGAAATGTGGTCACACCTTTGGAAACAAGTTGTCCAAAAAGGTTGTGCCTTCATAATCCTTTAAAATATTTAAAACCCAGCTGGATACAACCCTAAGCAGCCTGCTGTAGTTAACCACGCTTTGAGCAAAGGGCTGGGATTAATGATCTCGGGTATCTCTTCCCTCTGCAATGAGTCAGTGTTCAAGGCCAGGTTGGACATAGCCTTGGGCAACATGGTCTAGTCCATGGTGGGGGGGCTGGACCTAGATGATGTTAAGGTCCCCAGCCCTGACTATTCTGTGTACCTTTGTTCACTGTTGTCCTCCTAGTTGGTTTGAAATAAAATTGGAGCTTGTTAGTGAAAAGTAGATCAGAAGTTTTAATGTAGAATCAGGTGTTTGCTTCAGAAATTGCTGCACTAGCTGAAGATGCTTCCTTCCCTTTCCAGCTGTTTGTTAGACTTTAAGATTACTGCCTCTACAGCTATGCAGATGTTTTGGGGAGATCCCCCCCCCCCCGAGTTCTAAGTTGCTTTCCTGAAAAGTTGACCATGTTAATGTAAATGCTTTAACAGACTGTTCTGAGTAACTATATTTCGATCCTTAAGGGAGGAGTTTCAGCAACTGACCTGCAAGCAAGGTGCTGGAGCAGTCTGCAAGTGGTACCCTCCTAGGCGAGCCCAGCAATTTCTTAATATTTAACTGCATTCCAAAAGACTCAGAGTTTGAGTGGACATTGAAAGAACAGAAATAAAGATACTTCTGAGACTTTCAGTGAAAGCAGTAGTTCTTACCTACCGCCAGTTTCATGTGGAATTTCCTTTGCTGAAGTACAGCTTCATAATGGATTATAAGAAGCCACCACCCTTGACTTCTAGCAATTTATTTCCAAAATGCAACAGTATTTCAACTCAGTTTGACTCGGGGCTTGGCATTGCAAGAGTGCCTCCTAGTATTAAAAAACAACCAACCCTGCTTGCATCTCTCAAACCTTTCTTTTGTTGTACTGAATAGTTCTTTCAGGCAGGCTTAATGCAATAAACTTGCAGCTTTTTTAAGATTATTTTTTTAATTGAGCTGTAGATGATACTCAAGAACTGCTGTTTGCTGGTATCTGTTAGCTTTTTGGGGCGGAACTCTCCTGTTAGACTCTATACAGTGTCCTTAGACATTTTTAACAAATCATTTACAATGTGAATGTAACTCAAAGAAGAAAAGTTACACGTGCAAAACCCTTAGTTATGAGTGAAATATAGAATGGGCATACCCATCTTGAGTTCTGTGGAAGATACAGTTTATGCATGGTGCCTGTGTAACAAACCTGGCATGGTTGTGCAGCAGTGAGAGCTGCCAATTACTCTAAAACCCACACTTCAAAAGAAGTGAGTGTGTGTGGACTGCTGGGGCTGATAATGTCTGTATTGGACCATGCTTCTACTTCAGCAGAGGATCCTGACTCCTTGAGGAGTTGTTGCTTCCCACTACTCTGTAAATGCCTCCCTCCTCTCAGCTCATTAGTATGTGATGTAACTGTTTGTTACACTTGGCTGCATTACTTTGTTATGTGGCTAATATCTTTGCTAAGAAACCCCTTTCGAACTCTCCCAAAAGAAAAGTTTGGAGAAGGATCAGCATCATTATGGTTAATTGCAGGTGGACGTTTTGTTAGAGGTGTTCTCTTGCATTTTCATCCATTACAAATACTGACCTGAACTTGCCATATTTAACAGGTAAATATTATCTCTCCACAAAATACTTACATTTTACATGGCATTAGCTTCTTTTTGCCTTACCACCTGTAATAAGGCTTTTGCTTATCACTTACTAGAGAAAAGATTAACAGGCAACTTTGATCCAGAAGTATCTTTCCAAAACAGTCAAACTTCTGTTTACAACAGAGAGCAGCTTCTCTTTGTACCTTTTTTGGAGTAGGAAAATCCTACTCAAGTCCTTAAACTGAGGTTGTGTTCCTGGTTCGAGCAGTATTAATTAGTAGCTCTGCCTCTGCTAATAAATTATTCCCAGTTGTCACCACCAGAAACTAATGTACCTTGATCTATTAGTGAAAGGGATCATGTAATGAAAAATTACTCCTTTTTATAAGAAAAATGTAAATGTTTTACCATGTCTGAATAACACACTGGAAAGTCTGTTTAACAGTAGCTATTTGGACAAGAAGTAAGTCAAGTTCATGCTCATGTTTACTAGCAAGGTAAGCCAAGCTGTTACTGCTGTCTGAAGCAACTCAGCTGGCTATTCCCCACCTGCTGTTTTGTAGTAATGGGAGAGAAAAGTCTTCAGCTATCTTGGCACTTTGTACATCTGGAAGTGATTCATACTGTAAGAAAGAGAGCAAAACAAGATCTTTCCATAATTTACAAAGTGTCATTGATTACACCTACTGGATAGCCTTTTTCTTGGCTTGATAATTTAATGTATAGATGCAGAGGCAATGAGACCCTCCAAAACTGCAGCAATACCAGGAAGAGATAGTAACCAGTGGAGATCACAAAATTGTTTGAAATTGGGTAATGTTGCTTTACATTATTCTCTGACATTTCAGCAGGACTATTCAATGTCTTCCTGGATTTGTGAGACACTATGATTAAAAGAAAGTGGTAGCTAATATAGCCTAAGATGGAAAGAGGAATGATAGACTAGTAAAATAGTTTCAATCAAAAAGGACCTCCGAAAGTCATCTCATCCACTTCCATGCTCAAAAGTGGGCCAGATTTGAAGGTTAAATGTAACTTCTAAATTGTATCAGGCTTCTCAGAATTATTCTAGAGCCTTTCTGGGCAATCTGTTATGTTGATCACCCTCATGGTGAAGAAAATTCCATAATATTCAGTAAGAATTTAATTTATTGCAATTTATGTCTATTGCCTTTCATCTTCCAGTGTGGATGTGTGAAAGTCTGGCTCAGTCTTCATTAAAACTTGCTTCTGTGTTTGCTTGCACAGCAGAATAGTCCCTGTCCCAGTTTCGTTTTGTCATTTTAAAGCTATAAAAAACAAGCTCTATCAGCCTTTTCCCTTGTACTTCAAATTAAGGAGCTAGTTAATAGGCCAGCCTTCCTTCATTTTCAGCAGCCTGCCAATATTGGTTGCACATGTAGATATCACTGCCACAGTGTTGTAAAATGACCAGTCTTACTCTTTGATAATGTTGCTGGAAACTATAAAAAGGCTGCAGCTGTATATCCTGAAGATGTCTGCTTTGGTTGGTGGGAATGCCAGACATTGTTAGGAAGCACTACAGTATACTTTTGAAGGTTTAAGTTAAAAATTCCATGAAAGACCCTAGCCACAGCTTCTGTCCCTATAGCATAGACCACTGTTCTTACCAAAATGAAGTTAGTTAAATGCGTAACAGGGTTTTGTTTCATGTATTAATGACATTCCATATTACCGAAGGTATTGAGATTTGCCTTGAGAACCGTTGCACTTTTTAAATTTACTAACACAACCAACCTAAGCAGTAGCATTGTAGGGGTATTTTTTGGATTTGGTTGGTTGGGGTTTTTTTGGTTTTTTTAAAGATTCATGTTGGGATTTTCAAGGTAGCCTCCAAATCCTAATTCAGATTATTAACTTAGTTTTAGGGAACCTAAATTTGAGTATCATCCCAAATTCTGTTGAAATTCATGACAAGTGAAGTCTTCCCTTGAAAACATCACCAGTTATGTTCAAAAATAAAGGCATAGCTCATTTTTCATTGCTGGTTGTTCTCTGTGTGTAGCCCATTAGAAAAATGTCCCCAGACACCGAAGTCCTCTGTCCCACATCCTGACAAGCCACCACAGAAACATGGGCTGTGTCTGTAGTGACCACACCAGACACTTTTGTCACAGGGTATCACAGTTCTGTTAGCGCGTCAGAATATGCTTCGGTCCCAGTGATAACTCGGGCTAGTTCTGGTATTGGCATCTGAGTAGGAGAGTTCTAACTTTGAAGTTGTTTTTTTTTCTTTTATGTCTTTGGAGCTTTGGAAGGATATTTGAGGGCATGAGACCATTAGACTAAAGATGAAAACTGGTCCAACTAAGGTTTAAGGAATATTTTCATCACCTTCATATTTTATAAGTCTTTACTCCCTGCAGTGGAATGAGAGGCAGGACAAGTTTACATTTGAAGGCAGCTTTACCTGTGTATATAAAGGGCCCTGAGGCACACAGGAAAGAATTGCCCTTTGTTGTGCAATTGAGTGGGTAGACATGGATAAGACAGCAGTGAATTCTTCATCTGTAGCAGTAGCTGTTTCAACCGTAAGACTGGTAAGTCAATAATGTTGAAAAGCGGGCTTGCACCCTTTACAGTACAGTACTTCTGAACGGTGTAAAAAAAAAATAAACATGCAGAACTTAAGCACTTCAAAATGCCAGAAGTTCCATCACTTGTCTCCTATATTTTACTAGTTTAATGTTACACTTAAATATTTGGGAAGTTTTGTACTTAAAATTAGAGGTATGACGCCCAGGAAAACTCTAGTCTGACTTTTCTAAGCAAAAAAATAGTTTTAAGTTAGGCATTCACGTCTGCAAGTTAGTGTTGAAAATGTTTTCAGTTGTCATGCCGTGGTTTTTAATATTCCTCAAGTCACATACTCTGATTTTATTTTATTTTTTTCCTTGCAAACCATAAATTAGGAGGTAGCAAAGCATATAGCACTGTGTGGTTTATTTTGTTGTGAACAGATTCAGGCTTGCTGTGTTCTCCAGCTAACCTACACCTTTAGCGTACTGTTATTTTGCAAGTGTTTTCTGAGTATGTAGAAAAAACAGAAGCAAAATTACTGTTGAGGGGGAAAAAAAACCAAAAAGCTATGGGAGATTACACAGAAAAAAAGTCAACTTTGGAAGTTAAGTTACCACTTACCATCTCAATGTGTTTAATTTACGCTGCTACTGAAAACTGAGAGAGGAAAAGACTTATGGACAATGTACATTGTAAGTGGGAGTAGTTTGGGTTTTCTTATCCCTAGGATTTCATAGTGCGTTCATCCAGATGTCTTCTGTTAAGAAGAGGTTAGTTTGTTTGGATTCTTCCCCCTTTCCACTCCCTCCCCTTTCCCCCTCCCCCCCAGAGACCTGTATTTATTCTGTGTAGGAAGTGTACAAAGCCTGCTCCTGAATTTGCAGTCTTATCTGATCAAGAGGCTTCTTTACATTTGTTGACTTTCCAAGACAAAAGTATATTTTCTATTCCAGCTGGCTTGATTTATAAATACAATATTGCAAAATACACTGAGTAGATAACGTCACATATGATGCTTGATATCATTTGTTTCTCTAGTTATTACAGCTAGTAGTAATTCTGATTGCTAGCAAAAAAGAGGGTATTCTGATTTAAAGATCTTCCTGTACTTTTGAAGGGGAGAGCATTTGCCCACAGATCTATTTCCTAAAAATCCCAGAGCCTCTTTATTTCAGAGGCCTCCATTCCCTATCCTCTAGTCCCTTTCCAGGAAGTTAACTATCTACTGGACACTCCATCGATTTCTCAAGGTCATTGTCCAAGAAACCTTTTTTTCAGGTCCGGCTGATTAGTGGCTGTTCCTTCTTACCAAGTTGCCACTTCCTCAGGAGCTGCCTGAGGTAATGGTCTTCTAATGGATCATTCATATGGATGGGTAGACATTGTTCTCTTCTCAGCATTTCTTTGCTACTTAGATGGCAACTGTTGAATGGTATCTTATATGGGAGTGAGAGACATAAAAACAGCAAGCAAAATCATTTAAGGGCTGTTAATGATTTTTAGTCCCAAATTAGTGTTTTGTCTGTATTCTTAGTGTAAAAATGTATTTTAATTTAGCCAAATTTCAGTGATATCTACACCAAGTTTGTGCCACACATTTTAATTTGCTAAGGATTCCCTTTTTGGACAGCTGGCACAAATCAGTGGCAGCATAAACGTGTATGAATTACAGTCCTAAAACTTTTCTTCCTTTTGCACAGATGTAAGTTGCACAAAAGTTGTAAGCGTTTTCCACTGCTTCGTTCTCTCCAAAGAATAAATACATTCATCAAGTCTTTTTTGTTGTTGTTGTTTTCAAGGGGTTTTTTGCATACGCCCAGATCAGTTGTTGAATCTTCTTTTCAAGGAGATTAAGAGAGGAAGGGACAAAAAGTCTAATGGGTGTATGTTGTATTAGAGTTATGTTCTCTTGTTGTTTCCTGTGTCCAGCAAACAGAAATTTTGGTGACTATCTTCTATGGCTTAGAGATACCCGAAGTTAAAGGATAAAAAAGGTTAAATGATCCTAAGTCCAAGAACTTGGTTCAGAGTTGTAGATCCCATCTAGACCCTTCAGGGAGCGACCATTATTGGTTAAAGAAGGGGAGCAAATAAAAAAAAAAAGCAAGCTCTTTATTCCCTGTAGAAAATATGACTTACTTTTTATGACTAAAACTGTGCTTTGTGGTCAACATGGTATGAATTAAAAACTTGTTTACAGAGATATTTTGGAGCTCTTGAGCTGTATTGCTCCTTTGGCATGCTGTGATCTGGAGAGCTGGTAGGATTTCTTTTTCTCCTACCTAGACAGATGGAGTTTGCTGAAATCTTTGCCCTTGATCAAAGTTGATCAGATTCAGAATCATACTGTTTTTAGGTTAGTGCATGCATTTGTATACTTGTGACAGCCACAGCTTGTAGCATTTTCTGCCTGGATAGATAGCTGTTCCTTTCCTGACATTTCAAACTGAAGGACTGTACATGAAGGCACATTACTTAGGGAAGATGTTCAAGTCATTTGGAAAGATCAGTTTACAGATTTTTGCAGCAATGAAAAGTGCTTTTAATAGAAAAAAAAGTCGAATTAGGGAAATCTTTTACAGTAATCCACTGAATATGCATTCCTTTTGTAGTCTGCTTTTACTTTGGGGTGGGGTTTTTTGTTGTTGATTTTTTAAAATTTTATTTAACTTAACATATTATGGTTCCTTTAATAAGAACAAAGGAAAATGGGTTGATGCCAGCTCCAACCAAGATGCCAGAAATTCCTTTGCTCAGAGGTTTCCGGGCCAGTGATTGAATTCTTTATGCTAAAACTCAAGGCAAGTTAGAACAATTTGAGAGAGAGGTACTGGTCTATCTTGCCGTAATTAAAAAAATAAAATAATGTAAGTTCAGTATAGAAACATTTCCTTTTAGGTGGGGAAATAAAAAGGAAAAAAAGGAAAAAAAGATTGAACTAGAATATTACTAACTCTTCAGCCCCAAAATCTTCCTTGTCTTTTGTGTGACCTCCCATAAGTATTTGTGAGAAGCCTGCTTTGCACGAGCAGCCCAAATGAAAGTGAGTATACCGAGTTTCAGTAGAAGCATGTCTGAAGGCTCTGTATAAAAAGTGGGTCCTGTTGTGGTAAAGTGTTTATAGACGTGAAAGATAAGGTTTTCATTAAATATTCCAGCCTGGCTGGAATATTTAATACCCAGAAAATGCTTGTTGCTGTTTGTTTTAAAATGTTTAAAGCTTTGAGGCTTAAATAGGGGGAAGGAAGGATTTATCCAATGAGGTTATTACTCCTTTTGAAATACACAGTAACATAGCTATTGTTGACGGAAGGTCAGTTGAATCAATCATTTAACTGGCATGGTAATTCATAGGCTGTAAATAACAGTTTGAAAGCAACCACTTGCTGTATACATGGGTGGAGTGATATGGTATGCCATTTCCTTATTTATTTGAAAGAAGTATTATCTTTTCACTGGCGTAGATATAATTGCATTAAAAAGATAAACTTTTCCTATTACATTGATATTTTGGCACTTAGGAATTTTGGAAACTGGTAAGGGTGACCTGTTAGGATAGGAGTACAGACTCCAAGAAGCTTCTGAAATGATAATAAGGAATTCTAAGAATTCTAATTTGTACCAGTTCCCTTGTGTGTTATGTTACTGGAAGGTACTCATTTAATTTCTCAGGATATGGGTATACAGATTCATTGAGCACTTAGAGGGTGACTTGACTGAATGGCAAAAGACATTTGGGATCAATTCTTTCAGTTCCTGGGGTAGTTAAGTCTCATGGTTTTTCTGTGTGTGTATCTTTCCTGAGTTTGGAGTCTTTTATTCCTTTTTGGTCAAGTGAAGAGAATAAGAAATTATAATACAGCTGCGATTACCAGTATGTTAAACTTCATGGAGCAAAATTAATTTCTGCACTAAAAGAAGGGCTTCAGGAAACAAAAGAATACTGGTTCTGGTTATGTCTGTTAATAGTTAATCATCATGTGTGTTTCAAGGTTAGCTGCCGCATATGCTATTTTTTTGCCCAGGTACTGAAAGAGATGAGAAAAAAAAGTTACGGGAAGAGATCTACATAGGGCTCAATATACTGGAGGAGTCTTGGCATCAAAGGAGAACTGGCTGTGCGGGAAGCTGAGATTAGTGCGGTAAAGTAGAGGTTCAGTAATGCGTGACGGAGATTCTTAGGAAGTGAGCTTTCAGTTCTGTTGTTCATGGAACAACTTTGTTAAAAGGCAGCTAGAAAGCTTCATCTTTCTACAGGTTGGAAAGGGCATTTGAGGGGATTGAAGAAGTGAAGGCAAAGTGATGGATTATTTATAGGTTGAACAGCCAGGAAGAAGCATTGTGGCAGATTGAGGAAAAATTAGGCGGAAAAGTATGTGTTTGCAGCGTTTGGTGAATGAAGTTTTCCTTCTGACTTGTTCTCTTTCTTGAGCACTTCATTAAGGTATAGGGTCACAACTTTAGCTTGGCCTTGAAGTCATGTATAGTTCTTAGACTTTATATGCTGTGAAGTTTTCAGGCCTTGTGTTCTTTCTTTTGTCCCTGGCAAGATATGAACGAGACCTGAGCTTTAGTATGGCTCCAAAGCAGTGTTACAATATAAGTTTTAAATAATAGTGATGGTATGCACCATTCCTAGAAATGTTGATAGGTGCCTTGTGTAAGGGATATGGAAGCTGTAGTAACCTTTTCAGAAACTGAGTAAGCTTTTCCTTTATCGGATCCTTTTTGTCATGGTATTTTTCTCTGAAAAAAAAGAATTTACATTATACTTTTGGTTACTATAGTTAAGAACCCTGGCAGCTCTGTTTGCACAATTCTGCAACATAAGATGTCTCACTACACACTAAATGTGAAGGCAAGTTGGGAAGCCCAAACCAAATCCCGGGTTTTCCTTAGGAATGAGTATTTTGTCTTTGAAGAATGCTTGAACATTTTAAAGTTTTGTAGGCCTGCAAAAGGAGAGGACATCTCTCTTCCACGATGGCTTATGTGCACTTGCTGTGAAGACTAGTTATGATTTTCACTTCTCAGAAGTGTTGGGCATTCAGCATCTGTGTCTGTTCAGAGAAAATAATGTAAAAGTGATCTGAACTATCCCTTACCCATTATGGAGATGCCTGTGTCAAGTTCCTAGTTGTTACCACATCTAAGCAGCAAGATGCTTTGAACTCCTGTTTTTAACCTTAATTTTAAAAGTTTTCTCTTGAAATACACCATATGGAATTTGTAAGAAGCATGCAAGGAATAGTTAAGGCTCTTAATTCTGTTCCATAATTTAAGGGGTTGTCTGCTTGCTTTTTATTATTGGAAATTGTTTATCTGTGTAACCTGTTCCTCACAGTATGTCCCTACCCTAAAAGTCAAGCATTTAACTTCCTCTCAGGAGAGACGAAGGGGCCTTTCTGATCCCTGTTAACTTGAAGAGGTGTGTTTGCTAGGATTGTAATCCAGGACAGTTGGTCCACTGGTGACTGGTTGGAGAGCTGGGGAGGAATTTGCCATCAATTATCTTGAATCTGTTACTGCACCCCCTTTCTGGGGTTGGAGGAGGGAGGTCTAGGGAAATCTAACTGATGAGCTGCAGTAGGGTAGAGGGGACATGTAGGCTTCAGTTCACTTTGGTGAAGAAAATCTGCCTTTTTGCCTCTTACACTTCAGAGAGTAAATTCTTCACCAGCAGGAGAAAGGACGGTTGGTGAGAAGGCATTCTTGCTATGAGAAACTTGTTAATGTTTGAGGTTTCTGCTGAAGAATTGTGTTGGGAGGAGCTGAATAGGCTTTTTCACTTTCATAGTAGCAGCTATGCAGGACTTTCTAGGGGGAAAAAGTGAGTCCTAAAGTTACTGCCACATGTGTATGGGCAATGTAGAAAAGCCCATTTGGTGGAGTCCAGTGTTGAAGGATGGTGAGAGAGCAGCCTTCAAAAGAAGTAAGATATGGAATCAAACTGTAGGACTTTGAGCCCAAACAAAATACTCATAAGACAGGGCGTTTTGCATAAGGACTGAATGATCTCTGTTCCTTTTAAAATTAAGTGAAACCAGGTCAGACAGGCCAGGTCTCCTTTTTGAGATGACAGCTGGAGGGCGAAGTTGATACCTTGGTTTGTCGAGTGGACACTGAAGGATGACAGTGTCAATAACGTTGAAGCCTAATTTATTGATTTTTACCAAAAGCTCATCAGAAAGGATGAGCTGTTACTAGAACCACAATGCAGCTTAATGTGAAATAAAAATCCCCCACTCCTCTCTTGTCTCAGTTGAGATATGAGTGTAGAGAATCCGTGACTGTAAGCATCTCTCTTAATGTGCATCTGTGTGCATGTATATGTCTGCTCATACTGGATACTGTCCTCATAGGAGCACTGTGAAGCTTCATTAAAGTTTTTAAAGTGCTTTATGATCCTCAGATGGAAGGTGCTTAGAAATGAAGTGTTTGTAATCAGGTAAGTTAATAGCGCATAACAAGGATATAACCTATTAACACTAGCTTATAACAGGGCTGCTGGCATCAGAAAGCTTAATGGTTAGGTTTTAAAGTGTAATTGCCCTCTGAAAAGGGATGTGCAGAACTTGTGTATGCTGTGTATTTTTATACTCCATTGGATGTTTTCTGAACTACTGTTCTGCTTCCTCTGCAATTTTGCTTGGGGAAATGCTGCATTTTAAACAAACAAACACCCCAAACCAAACCACAATAACAAAAAAAACCCACAGTAAAAAAATAAGACAAAACCCCAAAACTTCTTGCGAGCCATCTTAACCAGTATGCCAACAGAAACAGATAAAGAATGAACTATGTTTCAGCTGTTAGCTTAGTTGAAAAACTTAAGTTAAAACATTAATTCCATTTATTTTTATCGTAAAATAAGGAGCTTGAAGTTGTTTTCAAATAGTCTCTTAAAGGAGACAAAACATGGGTAATTTCACCTTGCCAAGTGGAGTCCATTGCTCCTTATGGAAGATAAACTGGTCAAGGTAAAACCTAGGCTTACACTCTGTTTTTAACAGAATGCTAAATAACCTGACATGTTTTATCCACGTTACAGTTATCTAAGAATTGCCCATACTGGCTTCTCTAAATATTTTTGGTTCACTGATTATTTGTTTGAAAAAAAGGTTTTTGATTAAAAAAGTTTTGTCTATAGAACATTGACAAGGTGAAATTTTATAGCAGTCAACTAACATAACACAGCAACTCAGGTGAGTGCTGGTTGCTTGAAGACATCACAGTATTATCAACTTCTTGAGGTAAAAGCTTCCAGGACTTTCAGAATGGAGAACTGGCAAGCCTCGCTGAAGAGGACTTCTGAGTAAAACAGTTTGGCTTTTGAGAGGGACTAAAATTATCTGCAGCTTAATGCATACTGTCATATTTCAGTGTGAACATGCACAGAACATGCAGCTGCAAAACTTGCTGTAATGTTAAGGGGGATAGCTGTTTCATAAATGTGGCTATATATTTGTTTCTATGAAACTGTGTAAATCAGTTGCCAGGCAGTTGGTTTGGATTTTGTCTTTAGATATTCGAGCAATTGTGGTGTTCCCTTCAGGTCTTGCCACAAATAAAAACCCATTTCCTGAGATTTCACCACATTTCTTAAATTGCCGTGTTTGGATTAGCCCTGCCACACAGCACCACAAGCTGTTAAATCCAGCCAACCTGGGTGATTCTCTGCTCTGGTTTAGACAGCACAACTTCAATAGCTAGCATCAACTGCTTTTATTTCATTAGGTACCTATTACACACGTTAGCTATTTCTGGGGTTTCATGAGCCTGCAGAGGTAGATGTACAGGTGTTGCATTGCAGGCTGTAGCCCTGCTAAAGAAATCCACTCACTAGGGGAATCCCCATTTGGGAGTTTCTGTGCCTTACTGTGAGGGAGGGCAGTAGGAGCAAACCATGTTAAAACCTGAGACCTATAGCTATTCATCTTGGTGATCTTTTTGAAACATGATTAGCCAATGGCTTATGTAGTATGACTACATACACTAATGATTTTTATTCTCATTCATAAGAGGTGCAGTTTCTGCCCCCCTCCAAAATCATTCCTATGTGGTGCCCTCCCATGACTTTTTAAGTTAAGCTTCATTCTGTGTTGTTTTATCACTGCTAGCATGTTCTTTTTTACTTTTTACATAGTTACAGTGCAAAACTTTACAGAATTAAAAATGTGTGTATTATCAGGGTTCAGTCCTGAAGGTGCTCCCGTGAGCTTCTTACGCTGCTGTCCCTTCACTGGATTCCAGTACCCTCTCAGTTCAAGTGTTTATTCCCCATGTTGGGCAGACTCAGGAGCAAGCCTCCTCACAGCAAAGCAATACTTGCATTATCATATACTGTTTCTGAACTGTGCTTTAATTGTTTCTGCACATTCAAGGTAATGTGCGGAAACACCCTGCAGACTTACTGTTTTATGTTGAAACATACTGGGACTTACGACTGAGCATTTATCAATGGATGTCTGCATAATGATGAAGTTGCAGCCTAAGGCTCAAGGCAATAGGGGAGAGTGAGTTGGCTCTGCTATCCTACAGGTGTTCATGCCTCTTAACCTAGGGTTTGGGTTTATGTGAGTGTTGTGTAGCCAGCCTGTTACCGCCTGGGTTCATGGTGGGCCGAAGATTATTCTCGTCTTGTCCTTGAATCAGGATGGGGTGGTACTGAAAACGTGGTTTTCTCTGGAGGTAAGCGGTAGGGGTCTTGTGTCCCCGGTGCACCACAGAAGAGTGTGTGTGTCTAGTGGGACTTAGGCATTTCGTCATTCACCGTCGATGGGCTCTGCCACCTTAATGTAGCATCAGCATAATTGGCCGCTTTTCTTTAATCAGTTTTAAAGAGCAAGGACTCCAGCCGAGTTCCTCTCTTTCAGTGTTCTCACAGCTCACATATTTTACCCTTTCTGCTTGCTGCCCTTCGCATGGTGAACGGTGAGGGATCAAGCGGGTGGCGAGCGCGCTAGGTTGACGGGGAGTTGGGCGTCCTCCCCTCTGTGCTGGCGCTGTCCCTTTAAGGCGGGAATGGGACGGCCCCGCCTGGTTGATTGACAGCCCGCCTGGAGTCACATGACCCGCCTGTATTTGAAGGTCACGAAAAAAGCTGCTTCCTTTAGAGAGAGCAAGAGGGAGCGAACGGGAGGGTGCGAGCGAGGGAGAGAGAGAGGAGAGGATAGCAGAGCAGAGCAAGGGAGTTCAAGCCAAAATGGCCGACAGAGTCTCTGCTGGTTTCTGAACGTTTGAAATAATAATAATTAAAAAACCCAACAAAAAGACATAAAAAAAACCAACAACAACCAAACACAAAACCATTTTCGGATCTTTTCTTTTTTTTTTTTTTTTCCATTTCCATTTCTACCTTGTATGCCTCAACTCGCTGGATTTAAGCACTGCTGCACTTTATGAGGTTAGTGGTACGTTTATATTTTATTCCTCTTTTTCTCGGTTTTACCTGTCTGTAGATCTTTAAGAGCCTGAGCTGACTGTTTTCATCCGTGGTTTTGCAGAGGTGTTTTTTTGTAGCACGGATACTTGCTTCAGACGTTGTATGGTTTTACGTGTGAAGCACTTTTCGTGGATTTTTAGGGCTTTTTAGATGGAGGTGTCGGTAGGAGCATACTGTGGATTTGGAAGGGATTTGTAATTTAAAACACTTAGGCAAATTACAGAAGGTGGTTTGTGTTTTCCAAGCTGGTGAAGTACAAGATAGTACTGAAAATCTTGTTTTATTTAAATGGAGGCTTCTGAAAAAGTGATTTCTTCCCCACAGCACCCGAAGCTTTTAAATCTGCTGCAAAAATTTGCATATATATAAAACGGGGTTTTGCATTCTTTCTGCTGCCGGGTCCGATGGGGGACCGATGGGGAAACGTTCTCACCGGCCCATCCTTCCCGGGGGGAACGCTAAAACCACGCACCCAAACACCTACAGTGCCGGGTTTGGGTGG
>NW_026641786.1:0-823 GCF_028554395.1 Pezoporus wallicus | reverse complement strand
GTCCCAGGACAAAAACAAGAGTTCTTTTTGGCGGCTTAGAGTGCTATAAAAGCATTACACAGCAGGCAACAGTATACAATTGAGTTCACTGGCTGTTTTCCCCTAAAATCAAATCCCCTTGAGGTATACATCGGACTTCCCCATCTGCCCGCATTCTCCACCAGTGAGTACGGCCTGGCCCATGGCTGGGATGGACCTGATGGGGCAACTAGCCACATCCCAGTGGCTGCCGAAGTGTTGGATGACAGTGCATCCATGGATGGGTGTGAGGCTGTGTCTCCTTTAAAAAGAACTGTCGTGGTTTAAACCCAGTCAGGTAACTTGTTCACTCACTCCCAGTGAGTGGTGCCAAGCTGACAACAATCAAGGTCCGTGTCCGTCTCCCCCCCCCCCCTGCACCGGGGCTCTCCCCTTCCCCGCTCCCGGAGGAACGGGGGGGAGGATCGAGAGAGTGCAACTCCTACGGGTTGAGACAAGAACAGTCCAGCAACAAATCACCACCGCTACTATCAGCTAAAACAATGATAAGGGAAAATAACAAGGGAAGAGAATACGATACCACCGGCCAAGAAAACGAGTTCCACCCGGAAGCTCCTGTCCTTCCGGGTAACTCCCAGTTACCCCCCACCCCGGGCATGACGTGCTGTGGTATGGAATACCTCCCCGGCCAGCCCGGGTCAGGCGCCCCGTCTCTGCTTCCTCACAGCTTCCCCTCCTCCCTGGCAGAGCATGAGCCTCACAGAGTCCTTGGTCAGGGTAAACATCACTTAGCAACAACCGAAAACATCGGCTTCACCAACGCTGTTCTCCAACTAGAAGTCAA
>NW_026641785.1:0-8185 GCF_028554395.1 Pezoporus wallicus | reverse complement strand
CTGTCCTCACCCCTGGTCACTGCATGAACAGGTATCCCAGGTGCAACTTGGAGCAATGGGGTGGGGGGAGCAGAAGGGATCTTCCTGCTCAGACCAGAGGGAAGCCATGGGCCTGGGGAGGCTGGGGACCCCTGTACCCCACACAAAGCCCCACCAAGGTCCAATCCGGACAAGCTCTTTGCTCTCTTTCCCAGGCAGTCTTAGAAGAAAGTGGAGATGATAGCCTGAATGTAAGTACTGGGGTGGACTCAGAGGGCAACCAGTCTGGGGAACTGGATGGCAGTTTGCGCCTCCCATCCCTTGCTGGTCCCTTGCTGGTACTGGGACATGCCAGTGACCAGTGAGCTTTTGTGGTCTCTCTACAGGGGGAACTCAAAATAGAGGAAGGGAAGAAGCCTGAGGTAGGTACCATGAGTTCTGCTGTCCCCAGATGCTCCCCTCACGGCCACAACACTCCAGGACATCCCAGTGTGCCCCTGCGCAGCCCAGTGCATCCCACTACAACCCTCGAGAGCAGCCCCACACCCCAGTGTTTTTCCAGGGAGGCCCCCTTCCCCTGGGTCCCCCTTGCACTCCCATCCATCCCATTACAACCCAGAGCACCCCAGGATGCCCCAATACACGGCCATGCACCCAGGTGGGCCCCTTCTCCAGGATCCCCGCTGCTTTCTCTGTGCCACCGTACAAATTCACATACCCAATTTCTCCCTGAAAGCACCTTCTCCAAGGACCCCATTGCTCACTGCTTTCCCTGCCTGCCAGTACACCCCAGTGCACCCAAGGGTGTCCCTAACCCTCCCTTTCTCCCCAGGTTCCTTTCGAGGTGCTTCTCCGCCAAAAACGCCTGGCTGCAGGTCTTCGTGTCTAGGTGAGCAGCATCAGGGCATTTCCAGCCCCACAAGGGATTCTGAGACCCAGGAAATCCCTGAGCCCTCAGGGGTGGCCAGAGCTTGGGTATGGAAGACGGAAACAGAGGGGACTGTCCATGATCCATGTGCCAGGGCAAGCTGGACAGAGCTGCCTTTCCTTGCACTCAGCGGGGCTCAGCAGACCCAGAGGATCACCGTGCCGGACAGGCAAGGGCTCTGGTGCCATGCAGACCCCCAGGATCACCGTGAGGGCTGGGCAGGGCTCCGGGAGGTTTCAAGGCATCCTGTTGTAAGGGATTCTGGGTGCCCTATGGATCTCACAAGAGCCAAGCCCTATCCTAGGCTTACTGGGGTCTCCAATTCCCTTCTCCTTCCCCAGGTCTCTGCAGAGAGAGACACTGGGGACAAGGCCCCTCTCATGTGCCAGCAGACACCATGGGCGACTGTTTCATTTTGGGATCTGTTTTTCAGGACCGGAAGTGGTGGTGACATCCTTATCGTGTCCCCCTCCAGCGGCATGAGGAGGTGGTCGTCCCTGGAGGACCCCCCCTGAGCCCTGGGGAGCCCTGGACCATTTCCCTCTCATGATCAATAAACCCGTTCAGCAAAGCTGCGCTCTGTGTGCCTGTGTCTGTGCCCCCTCTCCTCTGCCAGCGGCCGCATGCCTGGATCCTCTCTGGCTGCATCACCACAGTGAGCAGAGTGGCTGAGGGAGTGTGGGCTCCTGTGGTGTCTGTGTAAAGGAGATTCCCTTCCCACACACCGTGTGCCCCAGGTAAGGGCAGATGAGGGCAAACTGGAGCGTCCCTCTGTCCTGGTTTAAATCCAGCTGGTAACTCAGCACCAGGCAGCCGCTCGCCCATCCCCTGGTGGGACGGTGACGGGAATCGGAAGAATAGAAAACCTGTACGTGGAGGTAAGAACAGTTTAATAATTGAAAGCAAGTAAAATACAGTGATAATATAAATAATACCAACAATAACAGAAATTATAATAATACTAGGAAGCAACAGAAAAAAAGAAATGAAAATCCAGAAAACACAAGTGTTGCCCAATACGACTGCTCAGCTTTGTAGGGTTTCCTAGTGTCATGAAATGTGGTGAGAGCATCTAGTACCTCCCTGCGGTACCTGAATAGAAACTTCCAAGCAGCAGCTTGTAGTTTTTACTGGAATCACTCCAATTCATCCTCAGGATACTCTCCCCGCTACCAGAATCTTCTCCGTACAGCTCCTACAATTTTCCACCAGCGCTCTTGTGTCTGCCAATCCTCCTTGCTATGTTGCTAACACTCTTCATACCCAAACCCCTCTACAGTTCATCCATCAACCTTCCCAAGCCTGTTTTTCCTGGTTGCCATTCATTTGGTTAGAGCTCTTGAAAACTAATCCGTTATTTGTTATGTGCTGACAGGCTCATGGGCTTTCAGATCATCTAAGGGCACAGTTTTCTAGTTTCCGTGTAGGCAGCAGTTGGTTGCGTATGTCTCTTTTTTATTCATAAAACAGCTTTAATTCTTGAGGGATGGGGAAACAGAAAATCTGACAAGGGCTCAAGCAGACAGAGAGATGGCAATTTCGTGTTAGCTTTGCTTCCTGTAAGAAACTGATATAGCAAATCTTGGACAGCACAGAGATGTGATCATAAAACTGACTCTCCATGGGATAACGCTGTAGGAGAGAAAGGGGAAAAGATCCAATCGTCTGTTGGTATAACAAGCATCTGCAGAGCTAGGACTCCACCAGTGCTGTTTGAAATATTTATCCAAACTGACACTGTGTGCAGGCTATTTGCCTTTGTTTTATGACTGGAAGGTTAAAATATTGTAGTGAAGATAAAAGGGAAAAGGAAGATGTTAGAACCAGGGTCATGTAAGATAGATAATGTGTATTATGATATGATAGAAATGTGTACTTTTAGCTTAACTTAGGTAGAAGATAAAGAACAATGTTTGTGTTGTAAGTCTGTGGTGAGATAACAGGATTTAGTGGCCCCACTAAACATGAGGGAATTATTTCACACCACCCTTCTACTTATCAGTTAGAGACAGTGCCTCCCAAACATCTGCTGGTTTTGGATACTCCTTGTCTGCCCATCCTGTTTTGCTTGCAATAAATTTTGCACGAAGGTCACACTGTTCTGAATCTTTGCCAGCTATACGAAGAATTACAGATACGGCTGGTTTCAGCTAGTTTTGTGATTACTGGGGCATCCAACTGTGCCAAAGGTGAAAAGTACAATGAGCTTCCTAACGGTTCCACCGACACAGCAAGGCGCTCTCGCTTTGGCACATAAAACTGCACGTGCATTCTGCTTTCCTGGTGAGCACTTCCAGCTGTCCTGGGGCACGACCCACAGAGTGCAGACTTCCAGCCTCCGCTCAAACAGCCGAGATGCCAGGACAGGAAGCTATTGCTAGCCATCGCGCGCACACAACGTGAGCTCCACAGCAGTGCCACCAACACGGTAATCCGCCCGTGTTTTGGCACTTGAAACTGCATGTGCGTTCTACTTTGGTGAGCACTTTTGGCTGTCCTGGACCATGGCTTACACTTTCTCCGACAAAAAAGAAGAAACCTTCTCAAAAAAGAAAAAGATACGGCGTACAAACAGCCCCCATCCCCAGCCCACGGCTGTGTGCGCCAAGCTCCTGCCTGCGTGCAGCCGCCAGCACTGAGCGCGGGACTCGTCCCCCGGCAAGAGCAACCCCCCTTTCCTCGCGGGTGGCGGGAGACTCGCTTGCTGGGCTCGGGGAGCGAGCGCGCAGGCGCAGAGCATGAGGCCGCGGACCCCCGCCCCACCGCCCAGCTGCTCCGGGGCGGTGCTGCTCTCCGGGGACTGGGGCTGCCCCCAGCGGCCGGCGGGTCCGGAGCGGCAGCAGGGAGGGGGGTGTATACACAGGGCTCTGTGTGTGTGTGTATGTGTGTGTGTGTGTGTGTGTGTGCGCGTGTGCGTGTGCGTGTGTCCGTGTGTGTGTGCGTGTGTGTGTGTGTGTGTGTGTGTGTGCGCGTGTGCGTGCGCGTGTGTCCGTGTGTGCGTGTGTGCGCATGCCGCGGGGGGTGCTTGCGGGGGGTGGGTGTGGCGGCGTCTGCAGAATGCCAGATGCAAACGCTACTATATTTCAGTGTCAACCAAAACTAGGCTGACTAAATGAAACTTGATACCAGAGAGCTCTCGGCTGTCCTGCCGCGTGGCTCACAGAGCGTGAATGTCCAGCCCCTGCTCCCACAGCTGAAGAGCTACGACAGAAAGACGGTGCTGGGCATCACCTACACACGGGGAGGTCCGCAAGGGCGCCACCAACATGGCAATCTGCCCTGGCTTTGTGCATGTGTGTGTGCCGCGGGGGGCGGTGTGTGGGGGTGGGGTGCGCACGCCGCAGAATCCCAGGTGCATCAGCGCCTGTATTTCAGTGCGTCCCGGGTTCAGCAGCAGCAGCAGTCATTTTTCTGCACTGACGGTGCAGTGCTGTGTTTTCGAATTTAGTCTGGGAGCAGTGCTGATGATAACACAGTGATGCTTTTAGTTCTTGCTAAGTAATGTTTACTCCGATCAAGGACTTTCTCAGTCTCATGCTCTGCCAGTGAGGAGGGGCACGGGAAGCTAGGAGGAAGCAGAGACAGGAGACATGACCCAAACTACGGTATCGTGGTATTCTGTTGTGGTATTGTGGTGTTCCATCCCACAGCACGTCATGCCCACTACATAAACTCGGGGAACTATACAGAAGGCCTAGAAGGAGGAACGGGTGTGTGGAGAACAATGGTCAAGGATGATCCTCCCAAGAAAGTTGCTGCTCCAGTCCTTGGTGAGCAGCTTCCCAGATGGAGTGGAAGAGCTGATTTTACTCCAACTCCTGTGATAAGGAATACTAATCCCTTTCTAGTCTGCTGAACCCAGGACAACAAGACATAAGTGGACAATCTTATGATCATTAGAGGGGCCCTGCCTCCAGCCATGTAGAGGAGCGGGAAAATCGGGTTTGCTGGACTGTGTGGATCAGATGGCCTGGCACATCAGTCCCACAGAAGTATAAGGCTTTGGTAAATACCAGTGCACAGTGCACCCTGACGCCACCAAACTGTTGAGGGGAGGAACCCATTTGTATCTCTGGAGTGACAGGAGGATCCCAAGAGTTGACTGTACTGGAGGCTGAAATCAGCCTAATTGTGAAGGAGTGGCAAAAGCACCCTATTGTGACGGGTTCAGAGGCTCCATGCGTCCTTGGCATAGACTGTCTGAGGAGATGGTACTTCAAAGACCCAGAAGGGTACCGGTGGGCTTTTGGTATAGCTGCCTTGGAGGAAATTAAGCTAGGCTGGGTGTCAGTGGGTGGGTGATGAGCAATTGTATTGTGCATCACTTGTGTTTATTGTTGGGTTTTTTCCTTATCCCCTTTTAGTTCTGTATTATCTCCCCTTGTTATTTCCCTTATCATTATTATTATTAGTGGTAGTAGTAGCAGTGTTATATTATACTTTAGTTATTGGAATGTTCTTACCTCAACTGATGGGATTTACATTTTTTCAGTTCTCCCCATCGCTCCAGGAGTGGGGAAAAGGGAAGAACTGGGGGGGGGGGGGGGGGGGAATGAGCTAGCAGCTGCATGGGTCTGAGTTACCAACTGGGCTTAAACCACAACACACAGAGAAGAAGTTGCTGCAGAATCATTTATTTCCCTTAAGTACAGTGAGAGCCCCCCACTGACACAAAGTCTGCAGGTCACACAAGATGGGCAGATACTGAAGTAGCAGGGGATGAAAATTGACATGTCTTAGAGGACAACATCACAAGTGGAAAAAGGAAAACAAATGTAAAGGAGGAAAGACAGACATGGCCTGTCATGACCTACACTTGGAGCCCTTTGCAGAGGAAAGCAGGCAGTGTATGGCTGCTGAAACACATCCAGTCATCAGCATCCGCAGAACATCCTTGAGCTCCTAGTTCCTCAGGCTGAAGAGGAGGGGGTTCACTGTTGGAGGCACCACCGAGTACAGCACGACACCACCAGATCTAGGGATGGGGAGGAGCTGGAGGGGTGCTTCAGGTAGGCAAATGTGCCAGTGCTGACAAAGAGGGAGACCACGGCCAGCTGAGGGAGGCACGTGGAAAAGGCTTTGTGGCATCCCTGCTCAGAGGGGATCCTCAGCACGGCCCTGAAGGTCTGCACATAGTACCCCACAGCGAAAACAAAACACCCACATGTTATAGAGGTACCAACCACAAGAAGCCCAGCTTTTCTGAGATATGATTCTGAGCAGGAGAGCTTGAGGATCTGGGAAAATTCACAGAAGCACTGCTCCACAGCATTGCCTTGGCAGAAAGGTAAAGAAAATGTATTAGCTGTTTGCAGCCCCGCACAGAGAAACCCACTGCCTCATGCAGCTGCTGCTATGTGGACACAAGCTCTGCTGCCCTGAAGGGTCCTGTAGTGCAGGGATTTGCAAATGGCCACGTAGTGGCCATAGGACATGACATTGAGAAGAGAAAATTCTGCTGAAATAAAAAAGACAAACAGAAGAACCTGTGCAGCACATCCCAGGTAGAAGATGGCCCCGGTGTTCTGGAGGGAATTGGCCATGGATTTAGGGACAATGGTAGAGGTGGAGCCCAGGTCCAGGAGGGAGGGGCTGAGGAGGAAGAAGTACATGGGGGTGTGGAGGTGCTGGTCGCAGGCTGTGCTGCTGCTGCTGAGGCCGTTGCGCAGGAGCGCAGCCAGGAGTATGCCCCGGAAGAGCCAGAAGTTCCGGAGCTGCAGCTCCCGCTTGTCTGAGAATGGCAGGAGGAGGAGCTGGGTGATGGAGCTGCTGTTGGACATTTACTGCCTCTGGGCATGGGGCGCTGTCATCGGAGAAAAAGGCAGTGACAGGTTAGGACAGGAGGGATGTCCGATACAGAAGTTCAATTTACACACGACTCTGCTCCCACTGCGCAACCTACTCACCAAGAGTAAAAAAACATCAATGCTCAGGATCCTTCCCTAGCAGGTAAATGCTGCCTCAGTGTCTTTCAGAAGGATGCTCTGAAGAAGTGCTCAGAGGGACTGGAAATTGGAGCAGCATCACCCACAAAGCACTTTAACACAGGGTTAAAGTACTTTTAGACTAACTTAGGTCGAAGATAAAGAACAATGTTTGCCTGGCAGAACGAGTTGCTGAATGTGCATTTGCCTTTTGCTGTGTGTTGCTGTGTGCATGCCTGGGCACCTTTAGCTAAAGTCCCCCTGTCACAGCGGCATGCTTGATGGAAAACTCCCGTGTTACCAGGACATTGCTAATGGTCTGCTGCTGTTACTGACTGGCATTTCTCCCCTCTTTGGTGAGGAAGGTAAAGGCAAGAGAGACAAAGCCAAGGGGCAGATAAAATACATCCCTCAAGGGCTTTTAGAAGGCCTCCCAAAGGAAAGATCTAGTCTCTGATACAGACTGGAGTGACATGCCCAGAGAGTCCATGTGGCAGGGCAAGCTCATGGCTGGAACTGAGCTGGCACTGGAACTGGTTCCAAGTCCAGAGCCCTCCTAGCTCCAGCCAGACATTGCTGGATGTCCCTGCTTTGACAGCTGATCCCCAGTGTGTGAGAAGTGTCTGATCCACCGTCTGCTTATGCCCTTTGAACAGCTTGTGATGTGTGAGCGCGCATCAGCATTGAATAGCTGAGCTAGTGAAAGGCAAAGATGTGTTCCTTGGCCTCCCTCTGGGCCAAGGCAGGGGAGCAGGGCTGCTGTGCTGTGGCTGGTCACTCTGCTAAGGTGGTCGTGTGTTCTCAGAAGCCCCAACAGAAGGTGGGGATGCTCAAGGGCTGGTAGCTGCAAAGCAGAGGAGGAGGGGCGGGCAGACTGCCTTACCTTACCCAGGTAGTAGTCCTGGTTTTGGCTGAGTTCATTCTCTTCCCTGTAGCTGGTGCAGTGCTCTCTTTTGGCTTTAGTCTGAGAACAATGCTGGTAACACACCAGTGGTTTAGTTGTTGCTGGGTAGCACTTACCCTGATCAAGGACTTTTCAGTCTCTCATGCTCTGCCAGTGAGGAGGGGCACAAGAAGCCAGGAGGAACCTGACCTGAACTAGCCACAGAGGTATTCCAGACCACAGCATGTTATGACCGGTATAGAAACTGGGGGAGTTGGACAGAAAGGACCGTTTGATGCTGGATCAGGCTGGGTATTGGTCAGCGGGTGCTGAGCAATTGTATTGGGCAACACTTGTGTTTTCTGGATTTTCATTTCTTTTTTTTTCTGTTGCTTCCTAGTATTATTATCATTTCTGTTATTGTTGGTATTATTTATATTATCACTGTATTTTACTTGCTTTCAATTATTA
>NW_026641784.1:0-827 GCF_028554395.1 Pezoporus wallicus | reverse complement strand
GGTTAGGGGTTAAGGTTAGGGTTAGGTTAGGGTTAGGGTTAGGGTTATGGTTAGGATTAGGGTTAGGGTTAGGGGTTAGGGTTAGGGTTAGGGTTAGGGGTTAGTGTTAGGGTTAGGGTTAGGGTTAGGGTTAGGGTTGCCGTCTGCTCCCACAGTCGAAGAGCCAGGAGGGAAAGCATGTGCTGGGCATCTTCAGCACAGTTAGCTTTGCAACGGTGTCACCATCATTGCTGTCGCTCCTCGCTTTCATACCTAAATGTCCATTTGAATGCACCCTCTTCGGAGCTTGCTCTCGGCTGCCCAGCAGCACAGTGAGTAGAGCACGAACAGTTGCCGTCTGCTCCCACAATCGAAGAGCCAGGAGGGAAAGCTGGTGCTCTGAATCTTCTGCACACAGTCAGCTTTGCAACAGTGCCTCCATCATTGCTGTCGCTCCTCACTTTCATACCGAGAAGTTCATTTGAATCCAGCTTCTCTGCTCGTTGCTCTTGGCTTCCGAGCAGCACAGTCAGTAGAGCACGAACGTCTGGCCTCTGCTCTCAGAGCCGAAGAGCCAGGAGGGAAAGCATGTGCTGGGCATCTTCAGCACACAGTCAGCTTTGAAATGCTGTCACCATTATTGCTGTCACTCCTCGGTTTCATACCTAAAAGTACATTTGAATGCAACCTCTCCAAAGCTGCTTCTCAGCTGCCCAGTAGCTCAGCGATTAGTGCACGAACGTCTGGCCTCTGCTCCCAGAGCCGAAGAGCCAGGAGGGAAAGCATGAGCTGGGTATCTTCAGCACACAGTCAGCTTTGCAACGGTGTCACCATCATTGCTGTCTCTC